>NW_012103854.1:2271647-2297136 GCF_000951045.1 Mandrillus leucophaeus
TTACTGCAACCTCTGCCTCCCAGGCTTAAGTGATCCTCTCAGCCTCCTGAGTAGCTGAGACCACAGGTGTGCACCACCATACCTGGCTAACTTTTTGTATTTTTGGTAGAGATGGGGTTTTGCCATGTTGCCCAGGCTGGTCTCACACTCCTGAACGCCAGCAATCTGTCCACTTTGGCCTCCCAAAGCCACTGGGATTACAGGTGTGAGCCACCATGCCCAGCCTGATGATTAATTTCATGTGTCAACTTGACTGGGCTAAGAGATGCCCAGAGAGCTGGTAATATTATTTCTGTGTGTCTGTGAAGGTGGTTCCAGAAGAGATTAGCATTGGAATCAGTATACTAAGTAAAGAAGATTGCCTTAACAGTGTTGGTGAGTATCATCCAATTTGTTGAGGGTCTGAATAGAAAAACATGTGGAGGAGAGTGAAGTTTCTCTCTGCTTAAGCTGGGACATTCATCTTCTCTGTTCTTGAACATCAGCACTCCTGGCTTTTGGGACTCTGGACTCAGACTAGGGCTCATACCACCAACTGTCCTGGTTTTCCAGCTTGCAGATGGCAGATCGCAGGGCCCCTCAGCCTTCATAATCACATGAGCCAATTCCTATAATAAATAAATAAATGTATATCCTATGGATTCTGTTTCTCTAGAGAACCCATGCACACCTTAGCTGTTCAAGTTACCCCTGAGTTGAGGCTCCAATCATTACGTAGTAAAGGCAAACTATTCTCATTATACCATGTAGAAATTCCTGATCCATGTAATCAATGAGCATACTAAAATGGTTATTTTATGCCACTAAGTTTGCAATGGTTTGTTATGCAGCAACTGATTACCAGGAAAAATATCTTGAGATACAGTGATATGGATACAGTATGCAACTGCAGTCCCAGAAAGAGAGTGGGGAATGGGGCAGAAACAATATTTGAACAAATAAATGGGTGAGAAATTTCTAAACCTCATGAAAGAGATCAAGATATAGACTTAAATGTCCCTATCTACCCACAGAATAAAAAGAAGAGCAAACCTAAGCATATCATACTAAAACTACTAGAAACTAAATCTAAAGAGAAAATGTTTTAGAGGACTACCAGAGAAAAAAGACAAATTCTCTTTAAAGAAGCAAAAAAATAAAAATAATAATTTCTGACGTCTCAATAGATTATGGAAGTAAAAAAAAAATCCAATGTAATTATATATTCAAAGTACTGAAAGAAAGAAAAAACAACTGCCAATAATGAATTCTATTTTTAGCATAACAAAAGCTGTTGGTGTCTTGTAACACATTCCTTCATTCTCCTTCTAATTTTGGCTTCATTTTTAGTCTATAGATTAGTAATCATAATCACATGTACAAAATCCCTTAAAAATTTTTTTTTAGAGACAGAGTCTCTCTATGTTGCCCAGGCTGGCAAACTTCAGCGGAAATGCAGTGGTGCAATCTTGGCTCCCTGCAACCTCCACCTCCCAGGCACAAGTGATTCTCGTGCCTTAGCCTCCTGAGTATCTGCAATTAGAGGTGCCTGCCACCACGCCCAGCTAATTATTGTATTTTTAGTAGAGACGAGGTTTCTCCATGTTGGCAAGGCTGGTCTCGAACTCCTTGCCTCAAGTTATCCACCTGCTTTGGCCTCCCACAGTGCTGAGATTACAGGCATGAGCCACCACACCCGGCTTAAATAATCTCATTTATTTTTTTAATCTCTCTTTGTTCTCTGTTCATTAATTTTTGTGTGCACTTACTACATATTTTACAAATTTTTGTGAAATTAAAATAAAGTGAACCTATCATACTTTTTTTGGCTTGGACTGGGAATCTTTGAGGTTTAACATTTGCTTATTTAAGGGTTTTTGGATAAAAGCTATTAACTGTAATGTGGTCAGATTTATTGGTCTTTTCTGAGTTTGCGCTTTTTGTGTCATATTTTAAAAATCCTTTTCTACTCCAAGGTCTATAAGATATTCACCTATATTTCCTAATAAATTAAAGCCTTATTATTGACTCATTTAAGGTTTTTTTTTTTCTGTGTAGAGTGACTTAAGGATACAATTTTTTTTCTTTTCATATGTATAACAATTTTTCCCAACTTCATTTACTGAATAGTCACAAATCTTTCCCCACCAATCTATTACCTTTGTCATATACCAAAGTTTCATACATCTATTATTATTATTATTATTATTATTGAGACAGGATCTCATTTTGTTGCCCAGGCTGGGGTATGGTGGCACAATCATGGTTCACTGCAGCCTCAAACTTCTAGGCTTAAGTGATCCTCCAGCCTCAGCCTCCTGAGTAGGTGGGACTAAAGGCATGTGCTACAACACCTGGCTAACTAAAAAAAAAAAAAAAAAAATTGCAGAGATGGGCATCTTGCTATGTTGCCCAGGCTGATCTTTGATTCCAGGTCTCAGGCGATCTTTCTGTACCAGCCTCCCGAAGTGCAAGGATTAACAGGCATAAGCCACTGTACCTGGCTGTCTTTGAAGTTTTTAATAAGATCGCCATCTCTCTCTCAAGACTGATCAAGAAAAAATGCAAATACAAATTTAAAGAGAGGGAAAAATAGTATTATGGAACTGGATTAAGTATCTTAAGGGAAAACTACAATAATGAGACCACTATTCTTATCTACTGGGGTGGGCGAAGGCACGGACAGAGATGTAAACAACAATATAATGTGGCAAGGGCTCCCATCTCCTGTTCTCTTCTGCTCTGCAAAGTTTCTCTTGAAATATAGAGAACATATTGCAAGTAAATATATTCATTTGTGCATTTATTCAAAAACCACATTTGTCTCTCTATGCAAGCTTCCATCTCAATGCCTGGCACAGAGACGAAAAAGATTTCAGAAGACAAAAATCAAAGGACTGGAAAAGAGGGAAGCAGTTGATGACAAGGTCAGGGGAGAAGCAGCTATTTGAGAGTGAGCAGAGGGAAGGATATAACCAGAGCCTTCCATCTGGTGTTGTGACAAAGATGGCAGTGATGTGAGGCTTGATAGAATTAATAGGCCTCACAGTTCAAGACAGACTACATGCCCTCAGTCACTTGCCTGCTTTCTTGATTTGTCAGATGGATTAGAAATCCTAGAAGGAAATTTGAGTGGGTACTGGGATATTCTACCCAAATCCTCTCTTCTGGGGCAATGCAGCTGCCTCACAGCTCTCTTCCTCACTGGACGTTACCTTCAGCTTCAGGAAAGTGCTTCACCCATGGTCAGGGAGCAGCATGCCAAGAACTGGCTGATGTGGGAGCACAAAGGCAGAGCTTACTAGCTTGTTTGGGACAACTATGATGTTTATCCTAATTCCAGAGCTCCCTGTTGGAACAGCTGAGGCCTCAGTTGCAACCACGTTGTGAATCACCTGACCCCACCTTTCTCAGCTTTCTGGAGGTGCATTCTAAGAGCGCTCCCCATAAACCAACACTCAAGTCTCTCGGAGGTGTGTTTCCAGGGAGCCTAATCTAAGACTAAAAACTTAAAGGTCCCTTTTAGCATTCTCCCTTAGAGCCCAGGCAAAGAGTTCTTTACTTTTTTAGAGGTCATGAATCCCTTTGACAGGGTGATGAAAGCCAGGGACCCTCCTCTCAGAAAAATACACATGTGCACTTAACGTAAAATTTTACGTACTGTTTTAAAGGTTAAACTTTACCACCCATGAAAAGCCTCAAGTAGCTCTTTGTACATAATCATAAGATTAGCAATCATTTACTGAGCACTTCCTCTCTATAAGACCCTGTGCTAAGTGTTTTAACTTCATAATGCCTTTGATCATGACATAACACGGCAGGGTAGTTCCTAATATCTTCCTTTTAGAGATTTAAGGGCTTGCTCAAAGTAACACAGCTAATAATTAGCAGACACTGGATTAAAATCCCAATTTGTTTGTAAAGCTTGTGCTCTGAATAAATGACAAGGAAAGAGAAGGGAAGGTTAAAGAAGGGAAGGTCCTCGAAGGTCCCTTAACCGTAAATGTCAAGAGTTGAGATTTAAACACAGGTCTAACGACAGAGCTGGAGCCCTTTAGATTAAACATGTAGCTTCCATGAAAACGAAGGAAGTTGACTTTGTCCCACCTCTGCCCTTTGCGGCTTGTCATTTGCGTTTGTTTCTACAGCGATTCCCAATAGATTTCTGCGTGGCCTTGATAGAGACAGCCAGTTTGCATCCCCGCCCAAATTGGGGCGGCAAGTTGCTTGCCGTACAACGTGGCGGTTCCCTGCATCTCCGCCCACGTCGGAAAGGTGCGTCGGCTTCCGTACAACACGGATACGCACTCTCCGCCGTGCCGCTGGTTCTGACGCAACTTCCTGTCCTGCGCAATTCTATTTGACCTTTGAACTCGCAAAGGCATTTTTCTTCCTCTTCCGGGGACGTTGTCTGCAGGTATGGCTGTTGTTGTATTTTCCCTGTCTTTATTTCCTTCACAATCGGCTGCCATCCGAGGAGCTGAGGAAGCCTAGCGCTCTCAGGAGCATTCATTTGAGCTGGCGTAGGGGTAAGGGGCACAACAGGGAGGTTGGTGGTGAGGAAGTTCCTTTCTTTGATCTTCGGAAATCCCTTGTTCTTGGTGGCCCCTCCAAAGCCGCGAGTAGCCAGAGCTCACCACCCGGGAGTTTGCTCCTTTCCAAGTGCAGCGTTTGGAGACAAACGAGTTGTGGTTTGGCGGTCTGAGACTGGGAAATCGCCGAACGTTTTCAGATTTTGCACCCACGTTTCCACAGCACGCCTGTACACGTCCTTAGTCTTTGGGAGGGCGGGGACTGGCAAGTTCGGGTGGTGGTTTCGCTATTTGCCTTCTGTTTCCAAGGCCCATGTCTAGGAAGAGAAAAATGTGTTAGTGAGAGAGAAGTTTCTGTCTTGCTTTTGGAGATGCAAACAGAATAGTGGCTTTGTAAATCACTCGCACTGACTTTACGTGTCAAGTTTTGGTGTCTGGTAGTTCTGTTTGAGTTTAATTTTATAATGAGAGGCTTGTGACAACAAATGCAGGCTCTTTTAAATAACAAAATAATGTTATGAAGTGGTTACAAGGTGCGGAATGGGAAGACAATTAGTTCAAATGTTGATTATGTTTTACTTTGGGTAGTTCACTTAACGAAGTTGCTCATATGCATATCTGTATAACCGCTTTGCTAAATAACATCAAGTTGCCAGAAGTGGGAAGAAAGCAGGTGTCATAACCCAAGGAAACTTGTGTAATACCAAAATTAGTATTAAAGGGTATGCCTTTATGCAAGTGGTGCTTTAGGGCGAGACATTGAACCCTGATACATGTTCCAGGCATTGTGTTGGGAGGGATAGCTCTCGTCGTTTAATCCTAATGACAGCTGTATAAAGTAGGCAGAATTCCCATTTTAGAGAGAAGGAGGCTAGCTCCTTGCCCTGTGTATTCCCAATAAATGGCATAGTTAAGGATTGGACTTCAGAGCTCACTTCTGCTCTTTGTTGAAAGCAGTGTTTCTCCAACTTGTCTCGTAGCCCTTTTCTGGACACCACTCCAAACAAAATCAGACTCTGAGTAAGGAGCCTGGTCATCACAATGTTAAGGAAGTACCACATTTGATTACCATCAGGAAAGCTAACATTCTTGGCCTCTTGTTTATCAGTCACCTTTAAATACAAGTAGTTTTGAAAGGTGGAAATGTTCCATAAATAATACATCTTAATTTAAGGGTGTTACATACAAGGATTTGTACGTGAATGAAATAGACCACATAATGCTGTTTTGAGATTTTATCTACTATTACAATGGAAAGACTTGATATTACTCTGTTCTTAATATAGGCACTCAGAATGGTCCAACGTTTGACATACCGACGTAGGCTTTCCTACAATACAGCCTCTAACAAAACTAGGCTGTAAGTATTTCTAAAAATTTTAAGTATATATTATCATTTACTCTACAAAATGCTAACCTATTGACTGTTTCACTTTCTAGGTCCCGAACCCCTGGTAATAGAATTGTTTACCTTTATACCAAGAAGGTTGGGAAAGCACCAAAATCTGCATGTGGTGTGTGCCCAGGCAGACTTCGAGGGGTAAGTGTACCTTTTACTTTGAGCAACCTAACAAGTCTTGAACTTGTTGAGCTTTCATCCCTTCATGATGGAATGAATCAAGGAGAGGTTACCACTAAGAGGGTTGAGAATTACTAATCATCCATGAGCCAAATCTGCCAAGAACGTAGACTTTTTAAACCAATCTGAGAAATGGAAATGCGGTAAAATGCCTTTCAGATAAATCAGTATACTATTTCCCTTTGTAACCTACTTTAAACTTGCCCTTAACACTTAACAAAATTTAGGGAAATTTCTGTTAAAGCATCACAAAATAATCTTAATGTTTTTCTTATGCAGGTTCGTGCTGTAAGACCTAAAGTTCTTATGAGATTGTCCAAAACAAAGAAACATGTCAGCAGGGCCTATGGTGGTTCCATGTGTGCTAAATGTGTTCGTGACAGGTAAGTTAAATGCTTAAATGGGCTTTCTTTAGCAGATTCTTGTGTGTGTATGTTACACTGTGTGCTAATCAGTACAATGGTGAAACAACTCATTTTAAACCAGTTGCATTCTTGAGAATCCTTCCTTCACTATGGATAATTGATGCTGCACAAAGCAAGAAATGATATTCAGAGTAACAATTTGGGGACATATTTATGCTAGATGTGGCGATTAAAAGGAACTTGGTTTTGTTCAGGAGGTGGGTAAGAAAGTCTCTTAGTGGTTTGGACAAACATAGATGGAGTGTGGAAGGTGTTAAAAGTGTAGGAACAGAAGAGCTGTGTGTTCTCATGTGCGTGGAGCATAGGGTTTCAGGAGATGATGGACAACAAAGATAGAAAAGCCAGATTATGGCCAGGTGCAGTGGTTTACGCCTGTAATCCCGACACTTTGGGAGGCGGAGGCAGGCAGATCTCCTGAGATTGCGAGTTTGAGACCAGCCTGACCAACATGGAGAAACCTCGTCTCTACTAAAAATACGAAACGGCATAGTGGCGCATGCCTGTGATCCCAGCTACTCAGGCTGAGGCAGGAGAATTACTGGAAGCTGGGAGGCACAGGTTGTGGTGAGCTGAGATTGCGCCATTGCACTCCAGCCTGGGCAACAAGGGCGAAACTCTGTCTCAAAAAAAAGAAAAGAAAAGCCAGATTATGAGGGATTTTGCAGAATAAAAGGTAGATTAGCTTTATTTATTTATTGAGAGACAGAGTCTTGCTCTGTAGCCCAGCCTGGAGTGCAGAAAGGGCATTCCAGGCAAGGAAAGTACAGACTGATCTGGCACATTGTGGGTGAAAATGGAAATGTACATTGGATTTAAGTCATGAATTTTAAGCTGAGGAAGTTTGGCTTTTTTCCCCCAGCCTTTGGTTCTAAAACTTTGCTGATCAGATGGGCACATTTATTAAAATCAGATTGGCACATTTATTAAAAATTTATTAAAAATACAAATTCTCAGCCTTATCTCCTGAAGATTTGAACTTAGGTTTACAGGATAGCCTAGAAGTTAGCATTGTTAGCTGTGATGCTGAGCAGGTCTGCATGTGTTCTGTGCTTTAAGTAAGTTAAGGGAATTTTTAAGTGACATCAGTTATATGTGTCTCTGATAGGATCACTTGGGGGAGATTTGAAGAAATTAGAAAACCCAGAGTTTTGAGGCTAGGTTATTTGATAACCAGGGTTACCAATGGGAAATGGGGTTGGGGAAGGTTTAAGTTGAAGCAGGAGGAGTGCTTTACCTCTCTTGGTAACTGATTGAACAAATGCTAGGAAGACCTGCTTTTTGCTAGGTCCTGTACAACACTGTAATGATAGTGATCCGTAAAATGCACTCCCAGATGGAGGTTCAAAGACGAGAAAATCTTTCCAAATTTAATCTTCATAAACTGCCTGTTAAATAGGTGTGAAACTATTTTGTACCTTAATATAGAGAAGGTAACTTGTCCAGTGTGCAGCTAGTGTATGGTGGAAGTGGCCGTAAACAGGCTCTAAAATCCTAGCTTTTGGTGAGGTGTCTCTTGCTAATATCCCTTTACCTTTTAATTTAGTTTTTAGCACATAGCCCCTTCTGTGTTGTTTTTTACTGGGAATTTTCATAAATATGGTTAAAATATTCTAAGACGTTTTGCAAATCAAGAAATACCACTATTCCTGGATCCTAACAATAAATTAGAACTCTCATAAGTGGTCTCCTGTGGGGATGACTTTATAGTTTATCTTGACTGAGAAGAACAGATAACTACTGGCATGAAATTGAAGGATTATCCTGCTTTAAATGAATTTTAGCTTTTAAGTTTTACTCTGTATTTGTGGGCTTCCTGTAGTTTCCTGGGTTCCCTGATTGCTTTGCTTAGTTGTTTTACCATGTTTGCCTTCTCTATGCTAAATAAAAAATGAAGTTCATTTTAAAGAAACGATTAATTTGGTATTTTCCTTTCTAGGATCAAGCGTGCTTTCCTTATCGAGGAGCAGAAAATCGTTGTGAAAGTGTTGAAGGCACAAGCACAGAGTCAAAAAGCTAAATAAAAAAATGAAACTTTTTTGAGTAATAAAAATGAAAAGACTTGCTGTATGTATGATTTTTTTCTTTTTCTGTTATAATGTGTTAGTATACAAATTTTGCTTCTGTATGGTATTTGGAGACCCTGTAATTTTTAGATTACTTTTTCTTGGTTTTTTTTGTTTGTTTGGTTTGGTTTGGTTTGGTTTGGTTTTTTTGAGACAGAGTTTCTCTTGTTGCGTAGGCTGGAGTACAGTGGCACGATCTCGGCTCACCACAGCTGCTGCCTTCTGGGTTCAAGTGATTCTCCTGCCTCAGCCTCCCAAGTAGCTGGGATTACAGGCATGCGCCACCATGCCCAGCTAATTTTGTATTTTTTAGTAGAGACGAGGTTTCTCCATGTTGGTCACGCTGGTCTCAAACTCCTGACTTCAGATGATCCACTCACCTCGGCCTCCCAAAGTGCTGGTAATAAGGTGCGAGCCACCACACCCAGCCAGTGGGTTACTTTTTCTGAAGAAACAATTGGTGGTCACTGATTGCTGGAATTTTTTTGGTGACAGCTCTACCGCTGCATTGGAGCATAATGTCCTTCCCTTTGTGGGCTAAGACTTAGGGGTGGTTTGGGAGGAATGACCCTTCTATTTGAACCTTTAATATCCTTTTGATCTTTATTATAGTATCTCCTTTACATCAGCAAGTTTCACGGCATAGAAACCTGGGTATTCTAGTTCCTTGGAATGGAACCTTTTTAAGATTGTTTTTAAACCCTCTGTTCTTTTAGGTCACTTCAGTTCAAAAATGGTATCTTGGAGAGCTCAGAACTCCTTATTTAACAAATGAGTGAGCTACTGTATATAAAACCTTGGGTCAAGGGTATAGTTTCTGATCTACATTGGATTTATTATCCAGACCAGAATATTAAAATTCAGACCTCATTTTTCTTGGGAACTATGTAGTGTTTTTGCCAGCTCAGACAACGTTTCACTCCTGCTGCCCAGCCTGGTGTGCAATCGTGACTTGCTGCAACCTCCACCTCCCGGGCTCCAGTGATTCTCTGTCCCAGCCTCCCAAGTAGCTGGGACTGCAGGTGGGCACCACCATGCCTGGCTCATCTATGGTTTTTTTTAGAAACAGTTTTACTGTGTTCCTAGGCTGGTCTCAAAACTACTGGGCTCAAGCAATCTGCCTGCCTTGGCCTCCCAAAGTGCCAGGATTACAGGCATGAGCCACTCTGCCCAACTTGTTGGCTGGCAACTTTTTTTTTTTTTTTAAGTGGAGCCTCGCTCTTGCCCAGACTCGATCTCGGCTCACTGCAACCTCCACCTCCTGGGTTCAAGCAATTCTGCCTCAGCCTCCAGAGGTTTACAGGTACCCACCACCACACCCAGCTAGTTTTTGTATTTTTAGTACAGATGGGGTTTTGCCATATTGGCCAGGCTCGTCTTGAACTGACCTCGAGTGATCTGTCCTCCTCGGCCTCCCAAAGTGCGGAGATTGCAGGTGTGAGCCCCTGCACACGGCCAGGACCATCTCTTAAAGCCATAACAAGCTTATTCCAATCTCTTGAGTAGAGAGCAGAGACCTTGAACCATCAGGGAATGCAGAAGCTGAAGTACCTGGGGAGTACAGTAAATTTTGACTATTTTCCTCAGTTGAGGAAAATGTATCTACTAACTGGCATGATGTAACTACTTAGCAGAGGAGAGTTACCTCTTATAAATAACGCTTTTCTGGCTGGACGCCATGGCTTACGCCTGTAATCCCAGTACTTCAGGAGGCCAAGGCAGGCGGATCATGAGGTCAGGAGATTGAGACCATGCTGGCTAGTACGGTGAAACCCGTCTATACTAAAAATACAAAAAATTAGCTGGGCGTGGTGGTACACATCTGTAATCCCAGCTACTCGGGAGGTTGAGGCAAGAGAATTGCTTGAATCTGGGAGGCGGAGGTTGCAGTGAGCCGAGATCGCTCCATTGCACTCGCCTGTGCAACAGAGCGAGACTCGGTCTCAAAAAAACAAAAAACCAAAAAGAACATGCTTTTCTTAGACCAGACTCAGTGTCTCGCGCCTGTAGTCCCATTCCCAACACTTGGGATGCTGAGGTGGGAGGATCACTTAAGGCCAGGAGTTGGAGACCACCCTGGGCAGCTCGCCAAGACCCTGCCTAAAAAATAGGAAAAAAATAAGAATACCTCTTAAGGTAAAAGGCAAGAAAAATAGGACCTCATAACACCTTTACCCCACTGCCAGCGAACTTGTTCTTGGTATATAAAATTTTTAATTAGCATTTTGCAGAAGAAGAGAGGAGTCACAGAACTAGTAAGTGGCAAAGCTGGCGCTTGAACTCACTTTTAAGAATTTCATTTTAACCACAGTACACCTGATTGGCTGTGTGCCTGACTCCACCAAATCTGTTTTAGTCCTCCCAGCAACTGCAACACCTTTATTCCTATTTTACTGATGAGAGAAGAGACAGAGGTTATAGAAAACCCAGAGCCATTTGTACTGTTGGTAGGATTTTTGCAGCTGTGTTGGTGAGTAAGTCTAATGATCGGGCACCCTGATAAATGCCAGCAGAATCAATGATAGCTGGGATTCCTGTTGTCAACATTCATAATCTCAAACGATTGAGATCTGTTAGCTTTCCCCAAACACCTGCCAATCCTAAAGATTGTTAAGCAACCAGCATAGTAGAATTAATTATCTTGTATAATACTTAATCACAATATTGAAAATATTATAAAATGGGGATAGGATTGAAAAGCTTGAATTCTAAGGCAGATTTACATCACTTCCTCATGATTTAGGCTTACATATACTGCACCAAGCAGTTTTGTGATCATGTTTTATTGTGTTTGATGTAACAATCTAAAAAGTGGCACTTTCAATAATGTGCCTTAAAACTTAAATTCAGTTAATTGGCTGCTCTTTAGGCCAGTCTAGTTTTTGAAAGGTTTGAGATGTAATTTCTGAAAAATTGCTGTGGAGGGGAAAGCCTATTTGCCACCCCAGCCTGAGTTCTTGCTGGCGGCGGGAGGCTTCTCCCTCTCCTTGCTGCTGCAAGTTAGGTACAACAACGTGACTGGCTCTAGCTGGTGGGAACTATCAAGTTTCAGCAAAATACGAAATGGGTGAACTTTGAGAAACATAAGGAAGTAAAGGAATTGAGGTGTACATTCTTTTCAAAGAATTCCTTGTATGTTAAATTGTTTTAATTACAAACATCTTTGTAGACTTTTTGGAACGTTTGGAAAAATAGAATGACAAAAAAAATCTCAAGTTCGCTACTTAGTCTTTGTATTGTTTTTTTGGAAACAGAGTCTCACTGTGTCACCCAGGCTGGAGTGCAGTGATGCGATCTCAGCTCACTGCAACCTTTCCCTCCCGGGTTCAAGCCATTCTGCCTCAGCCTCCCGAGTAGCTGGGACTACAGGCGCCTGCCACCACGTCTGGCTAATTTTTGTATTTTTAGTAGAGACAGGGTTTCGCCATGTTGGCCAGGCAAGTCTCGAACTCCTGACCTCAGGAGATCCGCTTGCCTCGGCCTGCTAAAGTGTTGGGATTACAGGCTCGAGCCACCACGCCCAGCCACTATTGTGATAGTTGGATGTTTTTCTTCCCATCTTGTTTTCCAGGAATAAAATAGATATTTTAAGTAAAAACTGGAAGCCCACTGCATATATAAACTTTCAACTCTTTTTTTCCTCCCACATAACCCCTGTGATTATATTTCTTTTCAAAGAATATTTTAGTAGCTGCATGCAGTATCAAATTCACATGCTGTAATTTAGACATTCCCTTTATTTTGAACATTTGGGCTATTTCCAATTTTTCTCTATTTTAAAACATGAGCATTCTTATGTATCTGATTATTTCACTTACACGAATTATTAAAATTCACAAGCTGGTGTTGAAGTTCAGTATTTAGAAGACAAAGAGCATTGATTGGTGTTAACATAGTAACGACTCTGTCCAAGTGACCCAGATGAATTCTGTAACTCTTCTGGGTTTTCATTTTTGTAAAAAGCAAAATGAAACTCTTACTAAATCCAGTTCTAGGTGTGTGACAAAGTATTCTTGGTAGGTTCCTAAAAAGACATGTGAATGTAGTCAGTGGTCTTCTTTTTAAAGTCTAATATTTCTCCTTCCATTGACTTGCTTATAGATTCTGTTACAAGGTTGAAAGGGTTCTTTTACCCTTAAAAACATTAAATCTCCAAATGTTTAAATAAGCAAATCAAGTTTGTTTTAGTAACTTAACAACATCCTATAATCTTTACCCTAATGATTAAGAGCTTGGGCTTCCAGAGTTTTGATAGTTAGGGCTATGTCCAATTTTCACTGTAAACTATGCATCTTCAAACCAACTAAAATCACACAATCCTCACAGAATAAGATTGTGAAGCAGTTCTGAATGTTACGATTTTTGTCTAAAGTAGGTTATTTATTGCTGGTAATAATTATTCTGCCATTATTAGGTCCAATAGTACAAGTTGGTGTGTTGGAGCTACCTCACCTCAGCTTGCGAGAGCCAGTTGTGGGCATCTCTTTCCAGCTTTGCATCCAATGACGTCTGGTTGGCACCTTGAGACTGTTACGGTGAGAGTATTAACACCTCAGCAAATGCTACAAAATCCTGTTTTCCCCCAGAGAGCTGGAGGTTAAATACTACCAGCACATCCCTAGATATTACTCAAGTTATAGTCTGTGATCACAACTACTATAGTATGCTCTTGGTACCAGGAGCTCTGATATATATCTGGTACATGTTTGATAATGACTTGTACTGTACAAATTTTTGTGGTAAGTACTTATTAATACTGTGATTCTGTAAAGAGTTTGGGGTTTGATTTTATAAAATCCAAAACAAGCCTTTGACTGAATCCAGTTCTCTGTGTGACCAGTTCTCCGCATGAATGGAAGGGAAAAGAATTAAAAATCTTGCAAAGGGGAAAGTTTCGTCTTCTTAAAAACTAGATGTGGTAAACAGTATTCTAAACCAGGTGTAGAAAAGCTAACACTATCTGGCTGGACACGGTGGCTCACGCCTGTAATCCTAGCACTTTGGGAGGCCGAGGTGGGCGGATCACGATGTCAGGAGATGGAGACCATCCTGGCAAACACGGTGAAACCCTGTCTCTACTAAAAATACAAAAAATTAGCTGGGTGTGGTGGCGGGCGCCTGTAGTCCCAGCTACCTGGAGGCTGAGGCAGAAGAATGGCGTGAACCTGGGAGGTGGAGCTTGCAGTGAGCCGAGATTGTGCCACTGCATTCCATCCTGGGCTACAGAGCAAGACTCCGTCTCAAAAAAAGAAGTTAACACTGTCTTTATGAATTTCATTTCTGTCTCAGTTCACGCTACTGTAACAAACTACCACACAGACTGAGTGGCTTGAACATTTATTTCTCACTGTTCTGGAAGCTAAGTCCAAGATCAAGGCACTGGCAGATTCCATGTCTCTTCCTGGTTTGCAGATGGCCATCTCTTTGCTGTATCCACACGTGGTGGAGAGATCACCTATCTCATGTCTTTTCTTAGAAGGGCCTCTCATCATCAGGGCTCCATCCTCAAAATCTAATTATAATACCTCCCCAAAGCCTCACCATCCCATTGGGAGTTAGGATTCCAACATATAAATTTTGAGGGGGACACAAACATTCAGTCCCTAACATTTTCTAAATTAAAGGATAAGATCTGCGATAATTCTGAATGAAAAGATGCTTTTTGGGTTTCCAAAATATTAGCTATTCAATAATTTTTAATAAATCTTCTTAAATGTTTCTTAACCTGAAGGATTATGTAAGTGTTTTTGCCAAACATTTACATTCTTTTATAATTGCTTTGGCTTTCATTCATTCACTCGACAAATATTAGAAACTACCCTGTACTAGAAACTGTGCTGCTGGGTAAGTGTTAATACAGTAATCAACAAAGCAGATGAGACTCTTCTCTTGCCTCGTGGCACACAGGAGAGACAATGTTAAATGGGGAACATAAACACATTTGTTGTTGCACACACTAGGATTATAGTCACAAAAAGAAAGTCCACAGTGCTGTGAAACAATATGGAAAGGGAACCTCATGGGGGAGTTAAGGGAGGCTTTTTCTGAGAAAATGATGTTTAAGCTCACAACAAAGATAAGTAGGTGTTGGCTGGGTGACAGAAAGGGAGAACACTCCAGACATAGAAACCAACATGTGCAAATGCCTTAAGTCAAGAAATAGCTTGTACGAAAAACAAAACACAGGCAATCCAATTCACTCTCAATATTTAGAGGCCAATAAACCTGAAATGTGTGAATTAATCGTTAATCACTAAGAAGGAACATCCCTGTCAGCACATAGCTTTCAGTATACCTGTGTGGCCCCAGGGCTACTTTTCCATCCTAAGGGAGACCAGCAAAAGAAAAGCTTTCCTAAACTGTTTTAGTTAGGAGCAAATAAATCCTCCTCTGCATTAGGGGATATTTAAATTATGCAATCCCCTAGATAATTTAGGCACCAACTACCTGCCATTAAGGAGGAAAAGGATCAAATTTGTTGACCAAATTCCCTTGATACTCATTCAGCTTCTATATTCCTTGGCCTGTGCAAATAGCCTAAAGGCTTTACTCTCTCAGCGCTCTCTCATTCTAGGGTTGAAAATAAGCTTACAGCTTGACTTGTCTAAAGAACAAATGGTCTTGAAGAAAATTCACATGTTTATTGCATCTTAGTGTAAGTCATATAAAGATGTCACAGGCCATATGGTCTCTCTGTCACAACTACTCAATTCTGCCATTGTAGAGTGTCAGTAGCCCTAGACAATACATAAACAAATGGTCATGGCTATGTTCCAATAAAGTTCTGTTTACAAAAACTGATGTCAGATTTGGTCCTTAGCTCATAGTTTGGGACCCTGCTCTAGATGACTGCTTCTAGCCACAGCTGCCATCTGATTGTGATTGCATGAGAGACCTTAAGCAAGACCAGCAGAAAACTGCCTTGTTAAGTCTAATCAGCCCAATGAATGGTGGGAAAAAATAAAATGGCTGCTTTATAAATCCCATTCAATTTTGAGGTGATTTGTTAGATAGCAGCATACCACTAAAACAATGGTACAGTGCAATGATCTTTAAATATTTCTTTTTACTTGAGTACTCCTTAACATTTTGGAAAGTTATGTAGACTCTTGCACATTTTCAGATTGTTATCTAAAAGTTTTCACTCAAAATATAAATCCTTGCAAAGGATATAATTTCCAACAGAGTGAAAATTGTAATACTTTTAAAGAGAAGTTTTATCAATTTTTAAGCGTATGAAAAGGCCCATAGTAGCCATTTTTTGAGTTTTTATATATGTATTTATTTATTTTTAACTTTTAAGTTCAGTGGTATATGTGCAGGTTTGTTATATAGGTAAACTTATGTCATGGGAATTTGTTGTATAGATTATTTTATCACGCAGGTATTAAGCCTAGTACCCATTAGTTATTTTTCCTGATTCTCTCCGTCCTCCCACCCTCCACCCTGCGATAGGCCTCAATGTGTGTTGTTCCCCTCTGTGTGTCCATGTGTTCTCATCATTTAACTCCCACTTATAAGTGAGAACATGCAGAATTTGGTTTTCTGTTCCTGCATTAGTTTGCTAAGGATAATGGCCTCCAGCTCCATCCATGTTCCTGCAAAGGACATGATCTTGTTCTTTTTTATGGTATAGTAGCCGTTTTCAAAAAGACAGAAATAAGCTTTTCTGACATTTGGAAGTTTTATATTCTTTCTTTTTCTTTTTTCTTCCATTTTGTTTTGTTTTGTTTTGTTTTTTTAGAGACAGGGTCTTGCTCTGTTGACTGGGCTGGAGTTCACTGGTGCCATCCTAGTTCACTGCAACATCAAACTTTTGGGCTCAAACAATCCTCTGCTTCAGCCTTCCAAGCAGATGGGACTACAGGCATGTACCACCACACCTGGCTAATTTGTAAAATGTTTTTTGTTTTTTTTAAAAAAAAAAGATGGAGTCTTGCTGCATTGCCTGGGCTGGTCTCAAACTCCTGGCCTCAAAGCGATTCTCCTGCCTCAACCTCCCAAAGCGATGGAATTATAGATGTAAGCCACTGTGTCACCCCTTTTTCTTTTTGACATATATATGTATTTTTAGATGGAGTCTTGCTCTGTTGCCCAGGCTGGAGCACAGTGGCGCGATCTCAGCTCACTGCAAGCTCCGCTTCTGGGTTCACACCATTCTCCTGCCTCAGCCTCCCAAATAGCTGGGACTACAGGCGCCCGCCACCGCACCCAGCTAATTTTTTGTATGTTTAGTAGAGACGGAGTTTTACCGTGTTAGCCAGGATGGCCTCGATCTCCTGACCTCATGATCCGCCCGCCTCAGCCTCCCAAAGTGCTGGGATTACAGGCGTGAGCCACTGTGCCCAGCCTTTTTGACATACATTACCATTCCATTTCCTCCATAGAATTTTAAGCTAATATATGTTTATGTTGAAATATTTTCCTGATTGGTAATTCCCACAATTTTCTATCTCTTTTTTTTTTTTTTTTTTTTCTTTTTTGAGACAAAGTCTAGCTCTGTCGCCCAGGCTGGAGTGCAATGGTATAATCTCAGCTCACTGCAACCTCCACCTCCCAGGTTCAAGTGATTCTCCTGCCTCACCCTCCCTAGTAGTTGGGATTACAGGCACTCACCACCACGCCCGGCTAATTTTTGTATTTTTAGTAGAGATGGGGTTTCGCGTGTTGGTCAGGCTGGTCTCGAACCCCTGACCTCAGGTGATCCACCCGCCTTGGCCTCCCAAATTGCTGGGATTACAGGCGTGAGCCACCGCGCCCGGCCCTACAATTCTATCTTTAAGAGAGAACAAGCAAAAGAGAGAGTCATGGAGTCTTGCCACTCCTTTATCCCATGGATAAAATAAGGTGTTGATTGCTGCCTCTTCAACCATGCTCTCTGTGTCATTCTCAAGGGATTCCCTCAGGAAAATTCATTTTTTTGACAATGTGGGGCAGATGAAAGAGGATAAGGTTGCTAAATGAAAATCATCATCATTCTTCCTCACCCCATTCAATATTATCTCTGAGTTCACGTCATCCCCTAGTGACAGCCAGGATATCCTGCTCCAATGCCTAACGTTTCCCTTATATGTAAGATGGGAAAGACACCAAGCCCCTGATTTGTAAAATTTCTTCACAATCAGTCAAGTTTTATTTACAATTCGTTGACTGTACAAAGTGCTAATGTAGGCACTAAGATGAACAAAATAGACAAAAATCCCCGCCTTACTGGAGGTTACCTTCCAGTGAGGGCTGACAGACAATAAATGAATGAAGGAATAAGTAATATGTCAGTAGGTAAGTAAGTAAAAAACATGATATGAACAATAAATGCTATACAAAATAGAAAGCAGGTAAAAGGGATAGAATGCAGGGCGAAAGTAGGGGGTTGCAGTTTGAATACGCTGGTGAGGGGAGGCTTCCCTAAGAAGGGGACATTGAAGCAAAGACCTGAAGGCAGTGAGGAGGGTGGCCATGAGGATATGTGGGAAAGAGCTTTCCAACAGAGAATAGTCTGGAGGCAGGAGGAGGTCCTGAAGCTGAGGGAAAGCGCGACAGAAATGAGGTTAGGGAGTTCTCCAGGCGCCAGGTTGTCTGGGTCCTTACCATTCATCTCTAGGATCAGTGCGGCCCTCAGACAAGGGGCCTCTCCTCTGGGCCCCGTGCTTTAGAGGTTGCTGCTCTGGCTTTCTCCTGCCAATATCCCACCCCAAAAGCAAATAATTCAGTGGACCAATGGGCACGCTAACCCTAAATGTGTGCTCCCCTTCTGGACATAATCCTGGAACCCCTGCCCAAGACACCCAAACCCACGCACATGCTCGTTTCATGTGAGTCAACGTGTTCCCTCCTTAAGGAGTGTTTATATTTTTAGTTTTGTAATTGCTGATGGTGGGTTGAAAGACTGACTTCTTCTGAGGGAATTTCAAGCAGAGGAAGCTGGTAACTCAGTCTGTTTAGAGTCAAGGATCACTCTACTCAATGTAACACAAAGCTAAGAGGTAATGCAAAGGACAGGTTCAGCAGTGAAGAAAACACTTGGGATTGCCATGTCTTCAGAAATTGGCATCAGAAGCTCCCATGAGGTTTGTCTTCTGAAATTTCCTTTTCTGTTTCAAAAATCTGAACTTAACAATATTGTCAATGGTCTCACACTTTAGATTCACTAGGGATTCTTCTGGGAAATTTGTTAAAATTCAAATACCCGAGCTCCATCAAAGATGTTCCCAATCAGAACTTCTGCAAATCAGACCAAGAATTTTCATGGTAACAGATTTCCTAGCTGATTTTCACCCAGATGGATCTTGCACTGTCCTTTCACAACGATGTGGTACAAACTGTGTATGATTGGGTGTTAGACAAACATGGGTTTAAATCATAGGTCTACTATTAACCAGTTAGGTGACTAAGCAATTTTCTTACCTTCTTTCCATCTTAGTCACCTCACCTGTAAAAATGAAGATAAGTAATCATAATTTCAGAGGTTCTGAGGGTTGCTGAAATACCTGGTGTTGTCCATGTCACAGAGCACATGGTTCATGGTAGAGATGCTCAGTAAGCCTCTTTCCTGCTTGCAGTACAAGAGCTGTCTTCTTACCTACTTACAGGGAAACACGGAAAGTATGTCAAGATGGCCAGGATGAAGTCTTCTCATTTTGAACGATTGAAGAGCAGTGATAATATTGAAAATAAACCAGAAAGCCAACTGATACCCTCCTGTATCATGTTTTACCCAAAATGATTTTTTTTCTCTCTTTGTAAGAAATTACACACACACCCACACACACACAGACGGGCTGATAGTATCAAGCTGTCTTTGATTACTTCTGGGCAAATGCATGGCAGGGCATCTGAAAACCACAACTGGAGACATCATTTCTGATGGGCCTAATGCTCTGGGTATTTCCTTTCAACTGAACTTGGGGAAAGTACTTTGATATAATGTACATATGGAAATATTTTACAACATTCTTTAAAAGTTAGATACTTTATTCAGGATATATGTAAAACACACTTTTCAATGTGTATGGCTAAATTCCTTGTCATTTCTAAGCTAGAATATTTTTGTTTTGTTTTGTTTTGTTAAATTGATCTCAGTGTGTAAGAAAGGACCATATTGACAGCCCAGGAGATAGAGTCTTTTTTCTGGGCTTCTCGCAGACAGCAGGAACAGCTGCTGCTTAAGCATACCCCAAATGTTTTACCTCTGGAAAGATCATTTCTGGAGGTGAGCAGGCACTTTGATTTCCCATTCTCTCTGAAAGGTGTCAGTGGGAATGGTGGGGGAATAGCTGGCCATTTACTTGGAGTTTTGGTTCTGAGGCCATCGCCACATTTCACATGTGCAATCAAATTGCAACCTGGCTTCTGGTTCAAATTATTTTGAAGTGATTAAAGCCTGTTGTTTTAAATGCCTTCCTAATCTTAGGGTAAAACATTCCTTGGGAAAATGTTCTTCAATCGCAAGAATCTAACAGTGGTTACTTTCAGGGAGAAGCAATAGGGAAGGGGAGAAGATGATAAGGGGAAGGTGACATTTGCTTTGCATTTTTAAAATTATTTGTACTCTTTGAATTTATAACTCCAAACATGTCATCTTATTTTTTAAAAAGAGGAATCATCTGTATAATGGTGTTGTAGACCATTTTTGTTATTAATTCTCTTTAAATTTCTGAATTGGAAAATGAAATCTAGTAAGTATACTTTTGAAAGCTTAGCTAGAAATTATTTATTTTTAAGATTCAATTACCAAAACGTGCCAAATACACTTTTTTTTTTCTTTTTTAGTTTACAAGCCTATGTGTAAAATATTTGTAAGGCAACTAGATATAAAAAATACCATGGGTTTGATATTTTATTCATCTGAAAATGATGCTTTCACAAGATTTTTTCTTTCATCATTAAAGAAGTAAATCATTTGCATTTTAAAGATATGCTCAAATGCTGTGGGATGCAGCTTTTCCCATTTATGTAATGTTTAATTGCATTTACTTGATCACAGCATTGAGGCAAGTTTCTTTAAAATAAGTTTGCCTTTTCATTATGCTTGTGAATATAGTTTGTAAATCTCAAAGTATCAAAAATACACTTGGTTGAGGATAAAATTATGCAGGACTATGGTTCCTATAAAAGAGAACTCCTGCCCTACTGTGGCCACAGAAAGGAATTACATGTGGGCAGCTGTTAGAAAAACGCTGTTGTTATTTAGTTGAATTGCAACAGCTTTGCAAGTGAGGTAAAAAACGTGTAGATATACAGTTATTTTTCTTTAACACGTTTTAATATCTATGTGCATGTGTGGGTGTTTTTTTTTTAAATCTGGGTCCCTAATGTTGCAAAACAATTTATTCTTCACAGTGGCTGTCCCAACTCTACCTCTCTTCCTAATGCAACACTCAGTCTTACTCCCAGCAGCCTTCTAATACCTGTAAATGTAGAAACTATCAGTTATGAACTTCTGTAACTCCCTTTTCATCTTTGGCACCTCAAAACTTTAATGTCTGTAAAAGCATGGGCTTTGAAATTGGCAAACCGGAGCTCTATAAATTTCTGGCTGTGTCAACTTGAGCATGTTGCCCAATTTCTATGAGCCTCAGTTTTCTTATCTAAAAAATGAAATTAATAATGCCTACTCCAAAGAATTATTGGATGGATTAAGTAAGACAACCTAATACAACTCCCGTGCATAGTAGATACTAAGTGTTGGTTGCCTTATGCCTCTACTCTTCTTTCTGCTCTCTTTTCTTTAGCAGATGGCATGCATCTTTTCCAGGGTAAATTTTACCGCTGTTGAACTCTATCCCACACTCTCTTGCCATGACCCTGATTCTATTCAGTTACTTAACTCTTTCCCCTCCCTCTGACATCTTTGGTCCCTTCCTCTCCACAGTTTTATTCTCTCGTCTTATACAAACATGCCCAAGTCTCATCATCCATAAAAACCTCTGTCATTACCACTTCAGCTGTCTTCTTTTGTTCATACACAGCTGTGTTGAGTGCCATAAATCATTCACTACTATTATTTTTGAAATCCCTATCACTACTTCTGCCCTCTGCAATCTGGCTTCTCCTGCCAACATGCTACTGAAATTAATGAATTAATTCATCTAATATTTACAAGCATTTATCATGATACCATGTCCCAGGCACTGTGCTCAGAAACTCAAGTCATTATAATACTGTGTGCTTGACAATATATTGTACTTACTGGCCAAAAGTCACCAATATCTAATTGTCAAGCTAAATGTCTTGTTTCGGTTTCACTCTATCTGACATGCTGGAAACTTCCCTTTCCAAGGCTTCTTTGCTACCGCTCCCTTGGCTCTTCTGTTCCTTTGATCTTGCTGTATTTACTTTGTAGTATCCTCCTAATCATGGGGGTGATTCCCTAGGCATCCATCTTCAGCTTTCTTCTCTCTCATTCTTTTAACTTTACTCTGTGAATTTCCTATAATTATACACTACATTTGGTGTGTGTGTGTGTGTGTGCGCACGTGCATTTTTCTAGGAAGGAGTTCATAGCTTTTTTCAGCTCTGCAAGGAGGTCTGTGACCCTCCCAATAACAACCCTGACCAGTTCCACCTCATGTGTAGTCACATTCTTCCACTGTGATGACTTCCATTATCGTCTACATGCTGCTGATTCCTGGATCTCCAACCCTAAATCTCTTTCCCATGCTCCAGCGACCATCTTCCTGACTCTGCCAAGGTCCCTCCTGGAGGGTCCTTCTAGAATAATCGTTCTTATCAGGCAGGTGGCAGAACCTCTGTCTCCCACTCCTTGCACGTCCCTCCGTGAGGCTGGGATGGGTTGAGGGTGATGGGAGGGGTGCATGTATAATCCGAGTCCCTGGGGTGCAGAAGCTCTGTTCTGACCTTGCCTCTTGCTATCCGTGGAATTACTGCTTGACCCTGGCCATTTTCCCATTCTCCTCTGGTTCCAGGAAAAGCCTTCTCTGGTCCAGCTCTTGGACACAGCTGTAGTGTTGCCTGGAGCCATTGTTACACAATTCACTTTCATCAGAGCCCTCTCTTTCCAGAGTGTTCAAGCCCTACATTTATTTTTAATCAAATTCTCATATTTCTATCTGCACAGAAAGATCTTATGGTGGGGTGCGGTGGCTCACGCCTGTAATCCCAGCACTTTGGGAGGCCAAGGCAGGCGGATCATGAGGTCAGGAGATCGAGGACATCCTGGCCAACATGGTGAAAACCCGTCTCTACTAAAAAATATTAGCTGGGCGTGGTGGCAGGTGCCTGTAATCCCAGCTGCTTGAGAGGCTGAGGCAGGAGAATCGCTTGAACCAGGGAGTCAGAGGTTGCAGTGAGCCGAGATCAAGCTACTGTACTCCAGCCTGGTGACAGAGTGAGACTCCAGCTCACACACACACATACACACATACACACACACTATATATACTATATATCTTTTATAGCGTTTGCTTTACCACCACCCTCCCTGCTCTCCTCACTCCCAGTCTGTCTCAGCCCCTCGCTATCTCTCATCTGGACTTCCACACTAAGGTCCTAAAATGTTTCTGTGCCTCAGGTCTTTCTGTCACCTCATCTATTCTTCCAGACACAATACTAATCATTTCAAGTTTTAAAATCCTTCAATACTTCTTTATGTCTAAATAATAAAATCTAAAAGCATCATGACATTGAAAGACCCTCTCTATTCAGGCTTCTTCTTTTTTAGGTTGCATCTCCACTTTTATTCCTCCATCATCACCATCACTCTGTTATCACCTTCTTTGAGGCTTTCCCATCTCTCTGCCTTTGCTCAGCCTTGCCCACATGCCTGAAAGCCTTTTCCCAACCCAGGAATCCAGCTCTTCTATCAATGCTGCAGCTCAAATATGAGCACTTCTGTATGCCTGTCTTTTCCTTATCTGTTTGAGAATTTTTTTTTTTTTTTTTTTTTTTTAGACGGAGTCTTGCTGTGTCACCCAGGCTGGAGTGCAATGGTGTGATCTCAGCTCACTGCAATCTCCGCCTCCTGGGTTCAAGCAATTCTCCTGCCACAGCCTCCGAGTAACTGGGATTACAGGCATGTGCCACCTCACCCAGCTAATTTTTGTATTTTTAGTAGAGGCAGGTGTCACCTTGTTGGCCAGGCTGCTCCTGACCTGCTATTCCTGACCTCAAGTGATCCACGCTCCTCGGCCTCTCAAAATGCTGTGATTACAGGCGTGAGCCACCGCACCCTGCCTACCTGTGAGAATTAATCACTATTTCCTCAGGTCTCTCCAAGTCCAGTTGGCCCAAACTTCCGATAGGCATGTGCTTCTCAGGCAGTTCTGCCATAGCGTGCATTCTCCTCAGTCTAGGATAACAGTTTCTTGGGGATAAGAGTTATGCACTGGTTATCTTGGCACTGACAGCATTTAGGACAGCTTGTTTCTGCTACGTGCTCCATAAATGCTTGATGAATGAATGAATGAATGAATGGTGAACGTTGTCATCACCAGCACTACTGCCTACTGTCTTTTTTTGTTTGTTTGATTTTGAGATGAAGTCTCTCTCTGTTGCCTAGGCTGGAATGCAGTGGCAAAATCTCGGTTTACGACAGCCTCCACCTCCCAGGTTCAACTGATTCTTGTGCCTCAGCCTCCCAAGTAGCTTGGATTACAGATGCCTACCACGATGCTCAGCTAATTTTGTATTTTTAGTGAGAGTTTTGCCATGTTGGCCAGGCTGGTCTTGAACTCTCGACCTCAGGTGATCCACCGGCCTCAGCCACCCAGTGTGCTGAGATTACAGGCATGAGCCACTGTGCTCGGCCCTGCCTGCTGTCATTGATTCCCATCTTGGCAAGGAAATGGAGGGAAGTGTGTGAGATTAGGCAGATGCTTTCAGAGTACATCCAAAATTTCCACAAAACAAGTATTAAAATATGGAAAGTTGTAACATAGCATAGAAGGCAGTAATGAATAAAAATAACCAAATTTTACTTCCCGTTTAGCTACTTACTTCTCTCTAGCTAGCAGTAAAGACAGCATCTTGGTTGGCATAGTGAGATTTGTTCAGTTTCCTAAACAATGCACCCTAGGTGCAATGTGGAGAGAAATAGAAGCAGGACATCAGGTGGATCTGAATTAATAAGTGGTGGTGGAGGTAGAGAGGAAGGAACAAACTAAATAAACATTAAAGAAGTGCAGTTGCTAAGATGACACCTTGAAGGATCAAAGGAAACAGAAGAATCAATGGTTCATTTATTAATTCATTCAACTTATTTAATGACTCCAACTATGTGCCAGCACTGTGAGAGGTGGTAGGAATTTCATGGTGAAAAAGATTTTGTCTCTGAATTTGAGAACCTGAGTTTCTGATATTACAATTCACTGTGTAATGGTATATAGTAATAAACATCTAATCACTCCTACTTGAATGTAAGCAGATATGAGAAGCATTATTATGCATCTCTTATAGAATACAGCAGTGAACACCTGGGTAGAGAGACAGATGTGCTGGTGTAAGACCAGAAAGTACTTTGTGTTCTTACAAAGTACTATTATAAAAGTTTATTTTAATTACAAAAGTAATATATGCTTATTACAGAAAAATTAGGAAATACAAGTAGTTTCAAAGAAGGGAAAAATAATCTATAATCACATCACATAGACACAGTCATCTTTGTGTTCCTTCAGACTTTTTTCCAGTGGAAAATGCATACAATAACAAATGAGCCAATAGTCTACAAACATTTTGTGGTCTGATTTTCTTCATTCTAAACCTGTTGTGGGCCGGGCGCGGTGGCTCAAGCCTGTAATCCCAGCACTTTGAGGGGCCAAGACGGGCGGATCACGAGGTCAGGAGATCAAGACCATCCTGGCTAACACGGTGAAACCCCCTTTCTACTAAAAAAATACAAAAAACTAGCCGGGCGAGGTGGCGGGCGCCTGTAGTCCCAGCTACTCGGGAGGCTGA
>NW_012103854.1:2297336-2319369 GCF_000951045.1 Mandrillus leucophaeus
AAAAAAAAAACAAAAAACAAAAAAAAAACTAAACCTGTTGTGGAGGCCAGGCATGGTGGCTCATGCCTGTAATCCCAGCACTTTGGGAGGTCAAGGTGGGTGGATCTCTTGAGCCCAGGAGTTTGAGACCAGCCTAAGCACCATGGTGAAACCCTATCTCTACAAAAAAACACAAAAATTAGCCAGGTAAGGTGGTGCGCGCCTGTAGTCCCAGCTACTTGGGAGGCTGAGGCAGGAGGATTGCTTCAGCCCAGGAGGTCAAGAATGCAGTAAGCCATGACTGCACCACTGCACTCTATCCTGAGTGACAGAGTAAGACTCTGTCTCAGAAAAAAAAAAAAAGGCTATTTTGGACATCTGTCCATTCCAGAAAATAAACTTCTACAGTGTGCTTTTTAATGGCTGTATAATATTCCACTGTATGAATGCTTTACAATTTTTTAAATTAATCCACTATGTTTAATTGGGTATTTTTAATATTGCAGAAATAACTGAAGATCAGTTGGAAAGTTACTTCACTAGTTAAACATATGTTTCTTAAAAATAATGATGTCTTTTATGGCCCATACTAATTTAGAGCTCAGCAATGAAGGGATTCTGGGAGATATAGTTCAGCTTAGCTAGGTTAACACAATACAAATCCACCACAGATGATTCCTTATCAACTAAATATCTATATAAACCTTTCAGAACCATATTTGGCTCAATTTTTCTTTTTTTTTTTTTTTAAGAAGGAGCTCACTCTGTTGCCTAGGCCGGAGTGCAGTGGCACGATTTTGGCTCACTGCAACCTCTATCTCCTGGGTTCAAGCAGTTCTCCTGTCTCAGCCTCCCGAGTAGCTAGGATTACAGGTGTGTGCCACCACGCCCAACTAATTTTTGTATTTTTAGGATTTCACCATGTTGGCCAGGCTGGTCTTGAACTCCTGACCTCAAATAATCTGCCCACCTCAGCCTCCCAAAGTGCTGGGATTACAGGTGTGAGCCACCACACCTGGCCTAGTTTAATTTTTTTTTTTTTTTGAAATAGAGTTTCACTCTTGTTGCCCAGGCTGGAGTGCGATGGCGTGATCTCAGCTCACCACAACCTCCAACTTCCGGGTTCAAGCGATTCTCATGCCTCAGCCTCCCAAGTAGCTGGGATTACAGCCATGCACCACCACACGTGGCTACACCCAGCTAATTTTGTGTTTTAAGTAGAGATAGGGTTTCTCCATGTTGGTCAGGCTTGAACTCCTGACCTCAAATGATCTGCCCACCTCGGCATCCCTAATTGCTGGGATTACAGGCATGAACCACTGCGCCTGGCCTGTTTAATTTTTAAATGAGAGCAATAACAACATTATGCTTCCACCTAACATAATGTAACTATCCCTCATACAATTGAAATATGCTGTCTCCCCAAAAGAAGAAACAAACTCCCTTTATCCATTTTGGGGTGATAATCATCTCTCTTCTAGATGATTCATATTCTCTGTTTGATACCCAGTGACTTAAATACTGAGAGCTTAAATATTATCAACAAATTGTATATTACATTTGGTTCGAGAATGGGAGCCTGAAAAAAATTGGGTAATATATACAAAAACATATTTGTATCAAAATAAAATACTCCTAACTATTACAGTGCTTATTCCTAAAACTGCTTACATGGTCATAGCTAATATTTATAACTACATTCTTCCACTACCCATTTCATATTGTGTTTGCCCTCAGCAAAAATCTCAGCTGGTTGTGGTTTCTTGCCTGTTGGAGTGACCTAAACCTTAATCCTTGAAAGGTCTAAGCCACTAACAGTCCTGCCTCTATTGGGTTGCTGTAATTTTCCATTGAAATTTATCACAGGATATGGGATTACTAAGGCATCTCAGGGGATCTACTGCATTCCAGGCTTACTCCTCCTTACTACCATTTTGTGATGACAGTCTAATTTCCTCTTGATTGTCAAGATAAATCTGCCTAGCCCATAAAGTATTCTTTTATTTGTTTTTTGATTCATTGCAACGAGGATTTGTGAAGTGGCTAGCTGACAATCTCAACTCTCAAATTAATGGAACCATTAACGTGTTCCTTGGTGGAAGTATTCTTCTTTGGCACTAATACTTCTAGATCAGTAGAGCCCTAAGTTGAGTAAAGGTGAGAGGAGCAATACCCATTCCCTACACATGATTTCTGGACTTGTGAATTCTAACTGTGAGAGAAATATGCTGCTTACTGATTTACTGCATATATGCATCTTAGAAGACATGGACCTACTCCCAAAGGGGTTGCCACCTTAACTGAGTTTTCAAAAGACCATTCCACCATTTCTCATACTAAGACTAGTAAGTTTCATGAACATGAGCCAATGGCCACAATTCATTTGCTGTTAAATGAGTTCCTTGGCCAGAAGCAATGCTGTATAGTGAACCATGGTGATGACTATGGCATTCCCTAGGCCTACAGAATAGTGATTTTGGTAGCAGCATTGTGGGTAAGGAAGGAACTTTGTTCTAGTGTGTTTACTTCAGTAAAAACCAAATGCCTACTGGACATGGTCCTATATAATTAACTTGCCACCAGGTCTGGCTCATCCTCATGTAGAATAGTGCCATATTGTGGGCTCATTGTTGGTTTCCCCTGTGGTAGGCTGGGCACTCAGCAGTGGTTCTAGCCAGATCAGCCTTAGCGAATGAAAGGCTGTGCACAGCTTCAGTCCCTCCTGCCATGGCCACTTTGTCTGTAGGTCCTTCGGGCAAGGTCACAAATGGATATGGAAAGAGGCTGACTGATGTCCACAGAATGGGCCATCTTGTCCACCTGATTATAAACATCTTCCTATGCAGAGATTGCTCTTTGGTAAGCACTCACATAAAGCACAAATATCTTTACATTTTGTACCCCTACAGGAAGGTCTATCCACATGCCTCTCCCCCAGACCTCCTCAGTAATTTTCCTATTGTGTTCCTTCCCATTTTTCAAACATCTAACTAAATGATTGAACTGCCCACGAATCACTGTAGATCTACAACTCTTGCTGTTCCTCCTTGCAGGCAAAATGAACAACCAGGTACACTACTAAAGTTCTACCCAATGGGAAGATTTTTCCTCACCACTTTCCTTCAGGCCTATCCTTCAAAGTGAGGCTGTTGTGCAAAGCCATCTACTTTCAGAGAGTGCCAGCACATTGTGTGGAACTATCTGTAAATCAGGCTTTTCTTCTTCTTCAGTCAACTGGTCATAGGTTGCCTGAAGGTATAATGCCGTAGATATAGGTTGAGAAAAGAGACAATGTGGCAGGAATGTGGGCCATGTGCATTTGGAACTATTATTTGTACAATTTACTTGTACCTTCAAGATCTACTTGAGCTTGATCTCATACACAATGTTTTCATTTGATGATGGAATGTTGCTGTAGACACCCACATTTATTGGATGATAGATTAGACAATGCCAAATTGTCAAATGATGGGTAGTTCAAGTTTCATGGTAGCTTGTTGCCCATAGTCAATAGTTTAGTCTCTACTAAGGCTCAGTGGCAAGCCTGGAGTCATTTGTCAATGGAGATTATTTCTCGGCAGAGGATGACATAGGTTTGTGCCAAAGCTCTAAGGCTCTGTGCTGTAGTGGCTTGTCAAAAGCTTCATAAAGCATGCCTATCTACCACAGACATTACAAGTAATATTGGGTCTACTGAGTTGTATGGCCCAAGTGGCAGAGCAGTTTGCTATTGAAGAACCTTTGCTTATTCAGGATCCCAGTCAAAACTAGCAGCTTATTGGATTGCTCAGCAAATATATCAAAATAGTATGACCAAATGAAGTATATATTGCCTCCCAAACTCTAAGTGGTTCATCCATTGAGCATTGTGCAGCAAATATCCTTTATTTTGAAAGAGGTATTTTATGTGTTACAGATCACTTAACCCCTAGACATTTCCCTGAGGAGACCCTGACATTTTATTGTGCTTATTTTCCATCCTCTGACATGCATTTGTCCTACCAATATATCTAGTGTAGTTGCTACTTAGATCACTATGTCTAATTAGCATATTATCAATGCAATGTCATAGTGTGATATTCTGTGAATGAGAAGGCAATTAAGGTTCCTGCAAATCAGATTATGACAGAGCTGGAGAATTGATATAATTCTGAAATACAGCTGTGTTGCTGACTCTGCCAGTTGAAAGCAAACTTCTGATGATGATCTTTACCATAGGTATAAGTAGAAACAGCATTTGCCAGGACAGCTAACAGGTGCCACGAGATGTGTTGATGTACTCCAGCGACAAAACCACAAGTGGAATAGCAGCTGCAATTGGAGTAACCGAATGATTAAATTTACAATAATCCACTGTTGTTCTCCAAGGTCCATCTTTCTTTTGCAAGGGCCAAGTTAACTGAGTGAAATGTGGCAGAAATCACCACTCAGCATCTTTCAAGTCTTTGATAGCACATCAGTCACTGCAGTCACTTTAGATTTATTGTTTCTGTACGTAAAAGCCGTTCTACGGTTACACTTAGACTTTCCTACCATAAACGCCCTCACTATATGGGTCAGGAAACCAATATGGTGATTCTTCCATTTGCTGAGTACATTTATCACAATTGTACATTCCAGAACTCAGTGATCTCACTACCTCTGGAAGGAGAAGTAAAATTATAGTAGTGATAATGGGAAACTTGTTCCATATGTGTCTCTAATATTTGAATAAATTAATTATTTTACGTTAGGCATGTACCTTTGTTTTACTTGCATAATATTATTTCTTATTTTCATTATTTATTTATTTTTATGAGATGGAGTTTCTCTCTTGTTGCCCAGGTTGGAGTGCAATGGCGTGATCTCGGCTCACTGCAACCTCTGCCTCTTGGGTTCAAGCCATTCTCCTGCCTCAGCCTTGCAAGTAGCTGGGATTATAGGTATACGCCACCATGCCTGGCTAATTTTGTATTCTTTAGTAGAGATGGGGTTTCATCATGTTGGTGAGGCTGGGTTCGAACTCCTGACCTCAGGTGAGAAGTCCTCCCAAAGTGCTGGGATTATAGGCGTGAGCCACCGTGCCCAGCCATTACTTGCATATAATTTTAAAAACAACCTTCAAAATGTAAAATAACTACAACAATAACACCAAACCGCACAATATTGCATTAGAAAGAGTTTTTATTTAGATCATGAGACTTAATAGTGTTTCGTACTCATGCTTATACAGAACCTAGCGGGAAAGAACATAATTCAAGAGACTGTCAACCAAACTGCAAAATGTCTTCATAAATAAAAATCCAGGTTAATATTAGTATTATTATCCTACATAAAACAAAGCTACTAATTTCCTCTCCAACACATATTTAAATAAACAGAAATCAATAATATTTGTAGCCTTTGTAATTCTGGTTTGTTTAGAATTTAGTTAAAAACTTACTTGTGGAGCTCTCCCTCTCTTCTGACTGGCGGAACCATTTCTGACTTCAAGGCTTTTTATTAAAATGTTCTACAATGAACACAGAAAGCTTGGTAGATATCACCTTTACGCTTTTTTCTTTGAATATATATTTGCTTGTGCACAGTAAGAATGATTAACATTTGCTTTTATGTGTAGCTTAAGATGACAGCTCTTCTGTATATTGTAAACTGTGTTTCTCTCAACATTTGTCCTTCATCTGTAAAAACTACTGAATGATTAGATTAAATGTTTGTTTAAGGGTATGCTGTAATGCCCACTGTTATATTCATTATTTGTTTGGTTTTCAGTTACAGAGTTTATGTTATGTTTAAATAGAACATTTTTCTGTAGGAATTGTGGGTTAGGACATGGATGATAACAGATATGCATATCTTACTCATGAAAGGTCTCTTTTATGTGTGGCTTATAGAATTTTACAAACTCATGTTGAAAAATATTTCAAAGCTTAAGAGGTTAAAAAATAATAATGAATTGGTTCCTGGAGCAAACTTACTTTTTGGAAAGTGACAGTAATAATTCAACATATAGATGAATGCAGTGTATTCTGACCTGGCAATTTTATTATTTATGATATAATAATACATAATATTACATAATAAAATAAATAAATAAAACAATAATAAATAATATTAGCTAATTTTTTATTTTAAAATTATATATTAGTAATTTTTATGTTTTCCACAATGTATGGAGAAATTACATGTCCCTAATATATACAGGAAGAAGGATAAGTATATAAACATATACCATCTTAAACATCTTAAATCTATTTTATTTCTACAGCAATTGCCTTTTAGGTCTCATCTGATCACAGACTATACTATACTTTTTGAGTTTATTTCCATTCCCAGGAGTCAGTTTTGTCATATGTAAAGCAGTTATACTAGTATTTACCTAACAGAATTGTCGTGAAGAGTATATAAGCACAAATGTAAATCACTTAACATAGTAACTGCCAAGCAGCAGTTAATTAATGTTAGATTCCTTTTTAAGTTATAAAGGCAATTGAAAAACCTTTAATCCCGAAGTTTTTCCAAAGCAAAATATTTTATTTTTATTTTTTTCTTCATACCAAAGCAAAATATTTTAATTGTTCCAAAGTGTTCCTTACTTATAAAACTGTGGGAATTTCAGAAACATTCTGCTTTACAGTGCCCAGAGAAACTTCCTACATATAAACGCTGGTTCTGGTGTAAATGCATTTATTATTGGTGTCATCACTGGCCTTTACATAACCTAAGATTCGCGTGGCTCCATTAAGACATAGGTAATAAGACTCTGGGGGAGACTCTAACTAATGAACCGTAAGGGCAGCAAGCCTGATCTGTACTTAGAATTGGATCCTACAATGTTTTGATAGTATTTTCATTATGGTCTTCAATTTCTTAACAATTGAGTTGTTAGCTAATTAGAAGTGCAGAACCAATACATGGCATCCCGTAAAAAAAAACAAAACAAAACAAAACAAAACAAACCACGGGCTTAGTAACAAGCAAATAAAAAAATATAAAAACATTGGCTCTATAATGTGTCAGTATGCTCTGGACTTATGTAATCAGTGACTCTTAACTTGCTCCAAAAGGAAGTTAACATTTGTAGAGTCTTAAAAGATTATATAAAAAAGAAAGGCAAAACATTAAACAAAAAACGTTTTAGACCTTCTAGTCCATCCCTAATGACTAATTCTCCATCATATATTTTCATCCATTTGGATTGTAAATGTTGCCCAGACCAGAGATGGCAGTGGCTCACACTAGGGTGGTAGTAGTGGTGGAATGGTGAGGGGCAGATGAATTGGAGATATTTCGGTAGTACAGCCAAAGAGACCTACCAATATTTTGAATGCAGAAGGTCAGTTAGTAAGGAGAGAAATCCAGACGACTTTAAAATTTTTGGCCAGAGTGATTTTACCTTTTACCGACATACAGATGACCAAGGGAGGAGCAAAGTTGAGAGGATGAGTTATTCAAAATAGTATTGTGGTCACGCCAAGCTATCAGCATTAAGGCATCCCTGTAGAGATGTCCTGTTGACATTCGTGACCCAGGGTGAATTTAAAAAAAAATTGATAACATACTACTTTAGTAGTTATTATTAATTCTTATTATTACCACGACTACATCGGGAAGTAAAAGCTCAGCAGCCTCCGGCTTTTCCTATCCCTGAAAAAACCGCTAATATAAAACGCATTTCTATCCAAAAGTTCCCATTCATCCTCCCGCTCTGGGAACCGGGAGCGCCCCTGTCCAATCAACTTCCAAATCCCCTGCGTCAGCGAGTGGGCGGGGCTCAGCTAGATTCGTTGGCCTCCGCTTCTCTGGCTTGGCCACGTTAGAAGTCCCATAGGTCCTTGAAGGTACACAAATCACCTATATATTCATTAGAAAAATGTAGAGGGCATTACCACAATTTAAGTTTAACTAGATTAAATAATTTACAACATTTTCCTCATATTATTTATTTGTTTTATTTAGTTTCTTATTTTATTCTATGAATATAATAACCACCTCCGAGCTTTACGGATCTGCGGGTCCTTTCCGCGCGCACGCGCAGTTGTTAGGGAGGGCGGGCCTGTTTCCGGGTGGCGCGTGGGGCTTGAGGCCGAGAACGGCCCTTGCTGCCACCAACATGGAGACCTTGTACCGTGTCCCGTTCTTAGTGCTCGAATGTCCCAACCTGAAGCTGAAGAAGCCGCCCTGGTTGCACATGCCGTCGGCCATGACTGTGTATGCTCTGGTGGTGGTGTCTTACTTCCTCATTACCGGAGGTAACTCGGGCTGTCGGCTGAGGCGCAGAGAACTGACCCGCCCCGGGAGGCGCATCTGTTCCGCTGACTCTCAGCCCCGGGGGAAGCATCGCTCTGCTCTGGATCCTTTCTGAGGGTGGAGGGGAGTTCTGGGGTCCGGAGTGTTAACGTCCAAGTTTATTCGCCCTGACGCCCTGTCTTGAGAGAATTCGTGTTCTCACTCCCATTGCCTTACCTCTGCTAGCACCCCCCATCCCAGGGATCCGAGTCAAATATATTTTTCAAGGCCAAATTGTTGCTTTTTTATTGCTTACCATATGTTGTTTGATAAAGGTCCCGAGAAAGTCTAGTTTGGCCAACTCCGCTTCCATGGTTCATTGTTTGATAAAGGTCCTGGGAAAGTCTAGTTTGGCCAACTCCGCTTCCATGGTTGGTCAAGAGCTTGTGGGACTTTTAAACTTGTCTTTGTCCTGGACTCTTGGAAGAGACTTGACAATCTTTAGTTTTGTTGGTTCAGACCTACCGTCCTGTGTTGCCTTTTGCATGACCTACAATAAATATGAATGGAATTTTCCGAAATCACAGGTTTGATAAATATTTGGGATCGGAGATGAGATTTGCAGACTATACTGTGTTTCAGTGGGCAGAAGTTGAGAATTAAAAAAATAAGATAAACAGCATTACTATTAAACGCTTCTGAATTATCTGCCATCTTATTCTGTCCTTTTCAAATAGAACATTGCAAAGGGGCGTTGCCTTATGTACTGGTGAGTTGGCAATCGGGCTGGTCTTTTCAGAGCCACTACCCTTTCAGGCCACAGTTCCAAGATTTACTTAGAACTGTGCTACTGTGTACATTTAGATTTGGGGAAGTGGTGTACTTAACTTGGAAATTATAAAATTAATTTAGATTTTGGGAAGTGGTGTACTTAACCTGGAAATTGTAAAATTGAAGCTACGGATTTGGGACAGCAAAAGTAGTTCTACTTTTAAGGGAGTGGCTATATATTGTTACTTTCATAGATGTTTTGTGAGAATAGTTGGCACTGAAGGGGGGGATTCAAACTGAGAGAGCTTGAGTTCTAGAAGGCACCTTTGAATTTACCCCCTTTCCCAATCTAGAGTAGTGAGAACTAACTTATGTTCCTTTAAATAAATTACATTTAAATATTTGAGTTACATTTAAATAGTTTTTTGGTAACAAGATACTATCTAGCATTGCATTAACATTAACCATTAACATTTGCTCATCTAGTTAATAGCTACTGTACTGAATAAACAAAATTTAAAATGCATGTGGCTTTTAAAAATAATAGACTTTTAAAAATAAATAATATAGAGTAATTCAATGTTATTATTGAGTGCTCGCTTCAGCAGCACATTACTAAAATTGGAATGATAGGGAGAAGATTACCATGGCCCCTGTGCAAGAATGACTCGCAAATTCGTGAAGCGTTTCATATTTTTGCAGTTCACGAAGGTCATTGGGCAAAAACAAAAAAAACCTCATTATTCAATAATGATAATGAATATGCTAGTTTCTTTCCTGTAACCCTTACTTCCCTTGGAGTCGGATTCTTTTTGAGAAGCCTCAGTTTTCTTTGTGGCCCTCTTTTTTTCCCTGTTGATTATTGTAATGGGGAGATCTCTGTCCCAACCATTGGGGGAAAGTGGAAAGGATGCCTTTTAGTGGCCAGGTCTGTGAGGTATCAGGTATGATGAATTGGTTTTGCCATTGGAAGGGAAGAAGTCTCTTCTAAAAACTGAGTGCACCTTTACAAATAAACTATTTGTTGCTGACAAATAGTCAGCAAATAGATATTGAGTCCCTGTTAAGTTCCAGGCACTAGGTACTGGAGATAATAGAACAAAACATAAGGACCCTGACCTCCTGAAGCTTATAATGTCATAGTTGAGACGTGTTAAATGTCACATAATTTTTTTGTCCATTAAAAATGGTCACAAAAACAGGCCAGGTGCAGTGGCTCATGCCTATAATCCAACACTTTGGGAGCCTGAGCCGGTTGGATCATTTGAGCCCAGGAGTTCGAGGCCAGCCTGGGCAACATGGTGAAACCCTGTCTCTACTAAAAATACAAAAAATTAGCCAGGCGTGGTGTTACACGCCTGTAGTCCCAGCTACTTGTGAGGCTGAGGCAGGAGAATTTCTTGTAACTGGGGGATGAAGGTTGCAGTGAGCCAAGATTGTGCCACTGCACTCCAGCCTGGGCAACAGAGCAAGGCCCTATTTCAGAAACAAAAAACAAACCCCAAAATTAGCCAAGCTTGGTGGTGCGCACCTGTAGTCCCAAGTAGCTGGGACTATAGTGCAGGAGTTTGAAGTGGGAGGATTGCCTGAGCCTGGGAAGCTGAGGCTGCAGTAAGCTGTGATGGCACCACTGCACTCCAACCAGGGTGACAGAGCAAGACCCGATCCTGTCTCAAAAAATAAAAACGAACAAAAAAATGGTTACAAATACGGTGAAAGAAAAGAACAAGAGGTTTTTGAGAAAATAAAGGGAGTTGGAAGCATCATCTGGATTGGATTGGATTGGATGTGATTCCTTAGGAAATGATATGTAAGCCAAAATCTGAAGAGTTTGGGGAAAGGATATGCTAGGCAGAGGGAAAAGTAGGGCAAATGTGAGACCAAGAGACCAATTAGGTGGCCTTTGTAGTTGACATAGACTATACAAGGTTTATAGTAGTGGAGATTAGGATAATATAATGAAAGATATGTTGGAAGTAGATTCAGTAGGTCTTGAATTTACTGGGTGTAGGGGAAGAATGAAGTGGGAAGGAATCTTACAGGTTTTTGGTTTGAGCATCTGAATAGATGGAAGTATCATTTCCTGAGATTGAAAAAACAAAGTTTTTGGTGGAAAATGGTGCACCAGAGGTTTTTCTGGGGTAAAATTAGTTGGATATGTCAAATGTACAGATGGGAGTGTAGACCTGAAAAAAGAGGCCTGTGTTGAAGTTGGTAAACTAACAGACATTTCTGGAACTCCCATGAGACTTTGAAGAGCATAGGCAAAGTCCCTGTTCTTGAGGAGCTTACATGTAATTCTAGTGGTACTGGCATTATTTGAGAGGCCTTGGCACATCACACTGAGAGTCTTTAGCACATGAAATTGAAAGCCCTGGGAGTTCATTTTGAAGAAAAGTAGAAGAGGACAGTGGACCAATCCCTGAGGGCCTCCAACATTTAGTGGTTTTATAAAAGAAGAGGTCCAATAGAGAGGTGGCAAGAAACCATGAAGAGAAGTATCACAAAAGCCATAAGAAGAGGTATTTTTCAATAAATCGGTTTAGTAAACTGGATTGAGTGCTTCTGAGAAGTCTCCTAAGATGAGAACTGAAAAGTGTCCATTGAATTTGACAACATGGAGATCATTGGTGACCTTAGAAAGAACAGTATCAATGGTTGCAGAAGCGAGATTGGATTGAGTTGAAGAATGAAGGGTAAGTAAGAAAGGGGAGATGGCAAGTTTGCCTAAGTCTTTCCAGAAGAAAGTCTGACTCCCTTTCAAAACACAAAGATAGAAATAGGATGTTAGCTAGGAGGATCTGAAGTCAAGGAGGATTGATATAGGGAAGGAGAGCTTGAAAATACAGGAGAGAGGAGAGATACCCAAAGGAATAAAGTCCCTGAGATTACAAGTGGGAAAGGACTCCTGATAATTGCAGAAGAGATCCCACATAATAGGAGGTAGGAATCTTCCTCTATGTAGCTGGAAAGGAGAGGGTGAGGATGGATGCAGGTACCAGGTATTTGTAGATTTGGTGGGGAGAAGACAAGGGAATTCCTATAGGATTGTTTTGTCAGGCTAGGATAAGGGAGATAGGCTTGTTATGCTTAAAAAAAGCTGGAGATGAAGATGTTTGAGAACAGTGGAGAAGGTAGAGTAGATGTTGACAGTGGGAGACTGAGAAAACTATTAGTGTTGATGAACATTAATGTTAATGATCACAATGACATTATGACATAATGGTGGACGTTAATGTTAATGATTATGAATCTCTAGTATTGCCATTCTGCCTGATGGCGTGGTTTTAAAATGGCCCCTTGTTTTACATTTAAGCAATTTCTCTAGTTATTTTTCAATTTATAGAAACAAATCTAAGTATATCTGAGACAATTTTTGTGAACTGAAGTAGAGCCTTTAATTTTAAATCTCCTTTATACTAAAATCATTCCTGAGTATTAGCAACTGTTACTGGATGAATTTCCTTTATGAAATTTGTACTTCATTTAGATATCATATTGTTTTCGAAGTAATTCTAAAACATTGAGTTGAATGTCTGAATGATTTTTCAGAACCTTAGATTAGTTGGGCCACATTTGGTTCTAATAATACAATCAAAACATTCATATTTAAATGAACCTTGGCCGGGTGCAGTGGCTCACACCTGTAATCCCAGCACTTTGAGAGACTGGGGAGACTGAGGGAGGTGGATCACCTGAGGTCAGGAGTTCAAGACCAGCCTGACCAATATGGTGAAACCCCATCTCTACTAAAAATACAAAAATTAGCTGGGTGTGGTCGTGGGTGCCTGTAGCCCCAGCTACTCGGGAGGCTGAGGCAGGAGAATTGGTTCAACCTGGGTGGCAGAGTTTGCAGTAAGCCAAGATGGCGCCACTGTACTCTCAGCCTGGGCAACAGAGCGAGACTCTGTCTCAAAAAAAAAGAAAAAAAAAAAGTAAATGAACCTTTAGAGACAATGAAAGTTAAAATCCTGTTTTCAAAAATTAGGAATACAATCTAATCTGTTCTGCTGTCTTTCTTATAGGAATAATTTATGATGTTATTGTTGAACCTCCAAGTGTTGGCTCTATGACTGATGAACATGGGCATCAGAGGCCAGTAGCTTTCTTGGCCTACAGGTAAAAGATACCTTTTTGAATGATTTGGTGGTGGGAAAGGTTGCTGGGGTATGCCTGCAACCTTTGGGATCCATCTATATTTAGACAACCACTGTTTAAAAATGCTGAATTCTGAAATGGCAGAAAGTGAGTCAACAACAAGAGTATATTATTTATTAAGAAGTAAGGTATTTCATAATGATTGATGTATCACGAATTTACAGTGGGGTGTCAGTTTAAACTACATTTATAGATTGTTCTAGGGGTCAGCGAACTATAGCTGCTTTTTTTTTTCCCCAAAAAAAGTTTTATTGGAGGTAAACATGCCCATGTGTTTGTATATGATCTATGGGCTGTTTTCAAGCTACAGTGACTGAGTTGAATAAGTATGACACAAACCATATAGCCTGCAAGCCTAAGATATTTACTATATTGGTATTTAAGAAAATATTTTTGGACTATACCCTGGTCTATACCATTAAATAACAAAAATATTTTTGAGACTTGAGGGTTCTGTTCCAGCAGTGAAACCCCATTCCAGTGTGGTTTTGTTCACCTAAACAATGCTTATATTGCTTTCTAAAATTTACTTAATAAATGTCTACCTAAACATGGCTATATGTTTCTATTTGCAGTAATGCTATTTATGCATAGAATATTTCTGGAAAGATTTATTGTTATTCTCTGTGGGTGGGAGTTAATGACAGGTTGATGGTAGAGAGGTTTTTTATAGTGCCCTCTTTCACGCTGTTTGAATTTTGAACCTGATGCATATATTGTGTTTTCAATGAAAACAATTGACCAAAAAAAAAAAAAAAAAACCCTCTTTACATATGCCTATGTGTAATCATCCCTTTAACGAGAAATTTTCTTTTTGAGGTCCCTGAACTATGAGAATTTGATAAAAGCTCTGTATCCTTGGAAAAATCACATACGCGCGCGCACACACACACACACACACTTTTACATATAATTATAGGGGTTTGTAGCTCACTGAAGTTCTTACGGGGCTCATGGAGCCTTATTTAAGAACACTTTCTTTTTAAAATATTTCCATTTGAAACAGGAAGTTTATTATTAACATAAAACTTCAAGAAACACATCTCACCAATTCAAAATTAGTTTGAAATTGATAGTAGAAATTTAAATAGCATAACTTTTTTTAAAAAAGCTAACTTAGACTGGGTGCGTGGCTCACGCCTGTAATCCCAGCACTTTGGGAAGCCGAGGTGGGCGGATCATGAGGTCAGGAGATTGAGACTATCCTGGCTAACCCGGTGAAACCCCATCTTCACTAAAAATACAAAAAATTAACCAGGCGTGATGGCACTCACCTGTAGTCCCAGTGACTCAGGAGGCCGAGGTAGGAGAATTGCTTGAATCTGGGAGGTGAAGGATGCAGTGAGCCGAGATCGCGCCACTGCACTCCAGACTGGGCAGCAGAGCAAGGCTCTGTCTCAAAAAAAAAAAAAAAAAAAAAAAAAAGCTAAGCTGAAGTTCTGGGTAAAGCATTCATATACATAAAATATGAGCATTTTACATAAATGGTTGTGTTAATTGAGGTGTTATAACTTTTTTTGAATGTGAATTCCATGAAGACAAAGATTTTTGTCTGTTTTATTCATTGTTGTATCTCCCAGAACCTAAAACAGTGCTTGCTACCTAATAGACTCAATAAATATTTGTTGAATGGACAGATGAATATCCAGAGGTATAGTGAAATAGTTGTAAGGGTAAGAATAAGAAATACAGCACAAAAATGTTTTAGCACAAAACGGAGATAGGAATTTCAACTTAGGGAAACATTTCTATTTATTATCTTCCTATGGTCATTCTTTTCTTTTCCAGAGTAAATGGACAATATATTATGGAAGGACTTGCATCCAGCTTCTTATTTACAATGGGAGGTTTAGGTTTCATAATCCTGGACCGATCGAATGCACCAAATATCCCAAAACTCAATAGATTTCTTCTTCTGTTCATTGGATTCGTCTGTGTCCTACTGAGTTTTTTCATGGCTAGAGTATTCATGAGAATGAAACTGCCGTAAGTTATTTGTGTAATCAGCAACTTATGTTGCAAAGTGGTAAAATGATTACCTGGAAAACGTAAAGTCATAGGAGATTTAATTTAACTTTCATTTACATGGGTGAAAAATCCAGAAACCAAATATATTTGTGACTTGGTCAGGTTATAGCTATAGTTAATAAAAATTGAAACTAATAGATCTTCTTAGTTGTTATCCCCATGAATGTTCATGAGAAAATTTAGTTACTTTGTCCTGGCATCAATGACTGAAGATAGTCATTGTTTCTTTCTTTTTTTTTTTTTTGAGACTGAGTTTTGCTCTTGTTGCCTAGGCTGGAAATGGAATGGCACGATCTTGGCTCACTGCAACCTCTGCCTCCCGGGTTCAAGCGATTCTCCTGCCTCGGGCTTCTGAGTAGCCGGGATTACAGGCACGCACCATAGCACCCAGCTATTTTTGGTATTTTCAGTAGAGATGGGGTTTCACGTTGACCAGGCTAGTCTTGAAGTCCTGACCTCAGGTGATCCTCCTGCCTCCCAAAGTGCTGGGATTATAGGCATGAGCCACCGCGCCCTGCTGTCATTATTTCTTTAAAATGCCTTTTGGCTAGTCTGTAACACAGGATTCCATTAGTATTAATGGTAGGGAATAGCTTCAAAACACTCATTGTTACTGTTCTTTGAATATTGGTGGGAAGAAATTATGCCGTGAATGGGAAAGGAGAATTATTTTCCTTCAAAAAGATAGGAAAAGGATGTTTATATATTTGCGTGTGTGTGTGTTTAATGTGTATTTAAAGATTATTTTGATTCAGAAAATTTTTCAGTATCTTTAGAAGAAAAATAAAATGGTTTATGGCATCTTTCATAATTCTGTTTATGATTATTTGAAATGTGAACAAATATCACATTTCCATATATACTGATTTAATCTATGGATGCATTAGTAACTACAGTAATGACAGGAAATTTGGCAAGCATACCGCAAAGATTAGCTCTTAGTATTTTATTTTTTTGGAACTGTGTTAAACATCAAGTGTCAACTATATTGATTTCTTAGTGTGTTTGAATTTTACAAATTCACTTGTTCTGTGACTTAACCTGTCCATTGTCTGTAACACCCCTGGGGTAGAATGGGCAAAAGTACTTATCCCACAATCGTCGTGTTCCCATTTTAGTCCTGGCGGGATGGGAGGGACAGCATGAAGGTCTTTGTCAGCTGAATATCTGTGTGGCCATCCAGCTGCCTCAGTTTCCTCTGGCAGCAGCTCCTTTTTTTTTTTGAGACGGTGTCTAGCATTGTTGCCCAGGCTGGGGTGCAGTGGTGCAATCTCAGCTCACTGCAACCTCCACCTCCCAGGTTCAAGTGATTCTCCTGCCTCAGCCTCCCAAGTAGCTGGGATTACAGCCTTAGCCTCCTGAGTAGCTGGGATTACAGGCGACCGCCACCATGCCTGGCTAATTTTTTGTATTTTTAGTAGAGACAAGGTTTCACTATGTTGGCCAGGCTATTCTGGAATGCTTGACCTCATAATCCACCTGCCTCAGCCTCTCACAGTGCTGGGATTATAGGCGTGAGCCACTGCGCCCATCCAGCAGCTCTTATTTTCATTTGGGGAAGGCATTTCTGGCCATTGGCTAAGTTGTATGAAGACTAAGGTACTCCAGCCTCTTCTTTTTGTTCTTTGTTTTTTGCTCCTAATAGCAGTAAGTCACCATAGCCTGGTAAGGTATACTGGTATAGAAAAGACTGAAGTTTTCATTAGCAGAGCAAGAAAAGAGGAGACTCCCAGATAGTATAAAGAGGTTATTGAAAGGCTCATGTCTGTAATCCCAGCACTTTGGGAGGCCGAGGCGGGCAGATCACGAGGTCAGGAGATCGAGACCATCCTGGCTAAAACGGTGAAACCCTGTCTCTACTAAAAATACAAAAAACTAGCCGGGCGTGGTGACAGGTGCCTGTAGTCCCAGCTTCTTGGGAGGCTGAGGCAGGAGAATGGCGTCAACCCAGGAGGCGGAGCTTGCAGTGAGCTGAGATCGTGCCACTGCACTCCAGCCTGGGCAACAGAGCGAGACTCCGTCTCAAAAAAACAGAAAATTAACAACCTAAACGAAAGAAACCTTTGGAGGCATGTGTCAGACAGAGGAAGTGTCCTGGTTTTGCTTATAGAATCAGATTTGTTCTCATTCTACCTACTGTTTTCATTCTACGTAGTGTTTTCCTTCTTTATAGTTTTAGGTCCTCTTCCTAGGAATGAGTCTATTAAGAAAATAGATGTTTATCTTTTAGCTCTGGCATTTGACTTTCAGGATAATAGAGCTATCTCCTACTGATGGAAAAGCTTTGACAAGCGTTTAATACTCTGGATGTCTTTCATCTTACTTTTGCAATCATTTATGTGAACTTTGGTCTTCCTGTCCACATTCTATAGGCTAGTGTGTAACACTGTTGACTAAATCCAAACTTCAGGCTAGGGAAAAAGGGTATACTTTCTGGGTTTCAGTTGTAGATTATGTTTAGATCTAATCAAAACAGGACAGTGGTCCAAACAGAAAATTGCTACTTTCTGTATCTTGTTATGCAACTAAATCTAAGATTTGAATTTTTAAGATGAATTTATGACTCCCTTTGTGATATCATTTCTCATTTGCAGCTCCTAATGCCTGGTATCTTGGGTATGGAGTGGGGAGAGATAATGGACAGTTTTATATAAGACATGGAAGTAATGATACTACCTTTCCCGGAATATTTGCAGGCTCCAGAGGAGATGATGAGCAAGGACTATTGTCCTGTATTACACGCAACAGGGTGTGGTTACTATCCCAGCAAGGAAAGGGTGTATCTTTCTTCTTTCACGCAAATTATCTATGATGACCTAACAGTTTGATAGTAGTGAGTGGAATAACTACAGCAATAAAAAAGATGTCAAAAAAACACCAATAGCCACTGGTTTTTCCAAATCAACTAAGTTTCTGGCATCTGAGATAAGGATGGCTGTATCATAAGGTGTACCGTGATAACCTCCAGGGTGGAATTCTTTTTTACAAAGATGTTACTTTTAGCAAGAGATGCCTTTGAAAAGGAGAAAACAGTAGCACTGAAACAGTATTACTGGTTCTGTTTTCTGATTTATGCTTTTTTGAGACCTGATGTTCCCCCTATTGATATAATTTTACTAATTAAAGCATGTTTTATTTGATGTCTTGACTTTTAAGAAATGTGGATGCTAATAAAATGAATGACTGTTGGCCAGGCGCAGTGGCTCAGGCCTGTGATCCCAGCATTTTGGGAGGCCGAGGTGTGCAGATCACTTGAGGTTAGGATTTAAGACCAACCTGGCCAACATGGTGAAACCCAGTCTCTACTAAAAAATAAAAAAATTAGCTGGGTGTGGTGGTACACGCCTGTAATTCCAGCTATTTGGGAAGCTGAGGCACGAGAATTGCTTGAACCCAGGAGGCAGAGGTTGCAGTGAGTCTAGATTGTGCCACTGCATTCCAGGCTGGGTGACAGAGTGGGACTCCATCTCAAAAAAAAAAAAAAAAAAAAAAGAATGACTGTTTATTAACTTTGCACACATAGCAGTACATTTAAAAGGAAAAAATTAAACCGTAGTCCGTAATATTTTTATTAGTACAGTCTCAAAGGAGTAGTTTTCATTGCGAAAATGAAAATGTTCTAATATAATTTATGAGGTAACACGTTAAATCATGTATGTATGCGTCTATATGTTTGCTGCATTTTAAGTATCCATAGACTCAAAGAAAATGATGTTTGGTTACTGAGTAGAAGACTGGTATAAGTTTGAACTTGGTTCTTCTGAAAAATAATGAATCTTCATTAGATTGTCTTTAGCCTCCACTCTTAGGGCAGCTTTAACTTTAAAGCAGAATCTTTTTCTTTTCTTTTTTTTTTTTGAGACAGAGTCTTGCTCTGTCACCCAGGCTAGAGTGCAGTGGCGTGGTCTCGACTTACTACTACCTCTGCCTCCCAGGTTCAAGCGATTCTCCTGCCTCAGCCTTCCAAGTAGCTGAAATTACAGGCATGCCCCACCACGCCAGGCTAATTTTTGTATTTTTGGTAGAGACGAGGTTTCGCCATGTTGGCCAGGCTGGTCTCGAGCTCCTGACCTCAAGTGATCTGCCTGCCTTGGCCTCCCAAAGTGCTGGAATTACAGGTGTGAGCCACCAAAAGCAGAATCTTAAAAAAAAATAAAAATAAAAGGTGGCCTGTGGTGGCATGGTAATGCCCTAAAATCAGGCAAGGTGTTCAATTGGAGATGGAGGGATGGGTTCCTACATTCAGGCAAATTTGTTATAAAGCTGTATAAAACTAGTTGAAATAGAATCTATCATATAATTGAGGACAAAAGACCTGCCTTATTTCAGCTGGCAAAAATGGCTTTTTAGCAGTTTCACCTAGTGTTTATTAGGCTTGAGAAGAAAAGCTAAGGAGCTTCTGGATAAATCCTGCGATCATGAGATCAGTTCAGAAAACAAGTTCTCTTAAAGGGAAAAAGGAGTAAAAAATATGAATGTAATAATATTTAAACTAACATCATTTAGAGAATGATATGATGCATGTATGTGATTCCATGTAATTGAAAATACATTAATACTAAAGCATTGTATTCATTTTTGACAGACCTCTTTCTAAAGTGTTTGTTGTATTACATGTATTACATGTTAACACTCACATTTGTATGTGGCAAATATTTATTATTTGATAACTATTATTTGCTGGACACTGTGAGATTAAGCATAATTTAACCTTCTCTACTGAGGGTCATTTTACCTTTCTGTTATGCATAGTACTACTATTCAGTTTTGTTGATTTCACTGACCTGTCACTTCTCATGGCGATCAGTATATACCTATTGTAATTTCATCCTTTCTCTCTTCTTCTTTTCAGTTTGCTGGTTATTCTATGACTTGAGGGAATAGATAGCCTAGCTATTAATTGCCTTTTAAATCAGTCCTGGCTGAAGGAGAGCTTAATGGCTTGGCTTTGTAACCATACTTTCAGATGTTTGAGAGTCTCTTTCATTTCCTTCCAGATTTGGAGCTGTATTTTAGAGAATTAAGACTGTAGAGAAACTGGCAGCTGGATTGTTTCAGTGGCTAAAAAGCTTATATCCAAAGTTCATTTTTAGCAAATAAGGGAGGTAATTCATTCTAAAGAAACAAAACATTTGTACAGCTGCTGAGGACAGTGTGTAGTAGAGAGGGTGAGGAATTTGGAGTCCAGTTTCGGCCTGCCAGTTAATAGCTCTGAGACTTTGGATTAGTTCTGTGAACTCTCTTGGCCTCAGGTTCCAAACTTGTTAAATGAAGTATAATAATATACCTTGGGGAGTTACAGTCGTCAAGATTAAATGAGAAGGTGTACTCTGAAGCATAATGTAAGTGTTAATCAATGTCAGTGGTTTCATTCTAAAGATAGAGTCCTGCAAATTCTATGTCTCAAGTTAGATTATGGCCACAGTTTCAAAAATAAATGAATAAACCATTACTGTTTTTGTTTTCTTTTGTTTTGAGATGGAGTCTCGCTCTGTTGCCCAGGCTGGAGTGCAGTGGCGCGATCTTGGCTCACTGCAAACTTTGCCTCCCGGGTTCACGCCATTTTCCTGCCTCAACCTCCCTGGTAGCTGGGACTACAGACGCCCGCCACCACGCCCAGCTCGTTTTTTGTATGTTATAGTAGAGACAGAGTTTCACCGTGTTAGCCAGGATGGTCTCGATCTCCTGACTTCGTGATCCACCTGCCTTGGCCTCCCAGAGTGCTAGGATTACAGGCGTGAGCCACCGTGCCCGGCCTGAATAAACCATTACTGTTTCTAAAAGAAGAAAGTGAGGTTTCCATTTCTAGGAACATTGGAGTAGGTAGTAGACAATGCATGAGGAGACTTGTGTTTTAATGCCGGTTCTGTTCTTGTCTTGTGATTTTGAGCAAAGCACTTAATTGCTATCACACTCTTCAACTGTAAAATGAGACTAATCCTTGTTTCACACACCTTTTTAAGATTGTTGCAAGGGTTAAATGCAATAATGAATGTGGTAGTGTTTTGAGAAATTTCTATTAGTGCTAACCTAGCACAGTGCTTGCCTTAATATACAGAGGCACTAAGTGATTATTGAAATCATAGCCTTAAAGATTAAATAGAAAGTCCTTCATGGTGACTTCTCCTGTCTCTAGTTGGTTTTTGAGTACTTGATTTACTTTTTATTGTATTTCTCTACAATTTTAATTATGTAAAATTCTCACAGGCCTGAATATAAGATTATGAAATTTCTGGGTCCTGAGAGGGGGCTAAATGTTTGAGTATATATTATAGTTAGTGTATTTCAACAATTTTATTTTTATTTCCTACCAAGAAGTATAGTAATGTATTTGTTCTTCTTTTCTTTTTTCTAACATGGTATCTTTATAGCATTATAATATTTCTTAGTATCTCCAAAATTGTCCTTAAGGTAAAACTATTTTAAGTTTGGCAGCTTTGAACAGGACATGTCTATTTAAATATTCTTTTCTATCTAAATATAGGTTGACAAGCATAGGTCACCCACTAGTTACAAGGAAGGATACCATAGTATATAGCTGTATTAAGAGATAGAGTACAAAGTATATATTCGTATATAGGTATATGCAAATGATAAGAAGTTACTCCTAATGAGTCCTTAGTACCCTTGTTTCATAGCGTAAGCTAGCTGTTGGGTAACTTCTACTATAGAGTGTAAATATTAGTGGATGCTTGCTTGAACCTTTTTTTTTTTTTTCCTGTGAAGCTTATGTTTTTTTTGTTGTTGTTTTTGTTTTTTTTTTTAATTTATTTATTATTATACTTTAAGTTGTAGGGTACATGTGCATAACGTGCAGGTTTGTTACATATGTATACTTGTGCCATGCTGGTGTGCTGCACCCATCAACTCGTCATTTACATCAGGTATA
>NW_012103854.1:2323304-2325454 GCF_000951045.1 Mandrillus leucophaeus
CCTAGGTTTTCCTCTAGGATTTTTATGGTATTAGGTCTAACATTTAAGTCTCTAATCCATCTTGAATTAATTTTCGTATAAGGAGTAAAGAAAGGATCCAGTTTCAGCTTTCTACTTATGGCTAGCCAGATCTTTGACAAACCTGAGAGAAACAAGAAATGGGGAAAGGATTCCCTATTTAATAAATGGTGCTGGGAAAATTGGAAGCTTATGTTTTAAAGTATCCTTTTTGTGACACATCAGGCATTATAGTACCAAATTTATGTAAGGTCTTTAAAGTCAATGTATATATCCAAAGAACCTTTTAATTTTTAATTTTTTTTCTTTTTTTATTTCTTTTTTTTTTTTTTTTTTTTGCGGGGGACAAAGTCTGGCTCTGTTGCCAGGCTGGAGTGCAGTGGCACGATCTCGGCTCACTGCAACCTGCGCCTCCCGGGTTCAAGCAATTCTCCTGCCTCAGCACCCTGAGTAACTGGGACTACAGGCGTGCACCACCACACCCAGCTAATTTTTGTACTTTTAGTAGAGACGGGGTTTCACCATGTTGGCCAGGATGGTCTCAATCTCTTAATCTCGTGATCCGCTCACCTTGGCCTCCCAAAGTGCTGGGATTACAGGCGTGAGCCACTGTGCCCAGCCAAACCTTTTTATTTTTAAATTTTTGTTCGGTTTTGGATTTGGGAGGAGGTGAGAAGTATTGGGTTGTAAAGGTGGTTGTGTTAGATGAAAGTTCTCTTTATTCAGAGTGTGGATTGGCCAGGCTGATATAGCAGAAAGAAAAGAGTGTACGAGTTCTAGGTTGATTGCATTAGCTGAACATAAGTCTAAGTCATACAGGGAGTCAAGTGAGTTCAGAAGCTGAAAGGGAGGAAAGTCACATTCTTGAGTGTTTGCTGTGTGCCAAGCACTGGAGGAGACCTAAGTATTATCAAGTAGTTTATAAATCCTATGTTACCAGTGAAGAAACTTGGGACTCTAAAAATAGCAGCTAACATTTGTCAAGTGCATATAACTGAGTAGCAAGTACTGTATGAGTAGATTCTGTTATAATCCTTAAAACTCTTTGAGGTAACTCCATTTTACAGATGAGGAAACTGAGTGAGGTTTGCCAGGCTCACGCAGTGAGTGGTAGAAGCAGGGTCAAAAGGAGAGGTGTTCTGAAGCTGTCAGTAAGTGTAGGGTGTTGTAAACCGCTTCCACTTTTTTTTTTTTTTCTGTGAGATGGAGTTTGACTCTCTTCACCCAGGCTGGAGTGCAGTGGCGCAATCTTGGCTCACTGCAACCTCCGCCTCCTGGGTTCAAGCAATTCTCCTGCCTCAGCCTCCCAAGTAGCTGGGATTACAGGCGTCTGCCAGCACGCCCAGCTAATTTTTGTAGTTTTAGTAGAGGTGGGGTTTTGCCATGTTGACCAGGCTGGTTTCAAACTCCTGACCTGGTGCTCCACCTGCCTCAGCTTCCCAAAGTGCTGGGATTACAGGTGTGAGCTACCATGCCCGGCCCAGTACACCCTTTCTTAATGTGGATACTTGTACATAATTTTTCCATTTTTTTTCCTGATCCTGTAGATTCTTAATTAATAATAGACTTTAAGGGTTTATTGCCAAAGGAAAGGTTTGGAACTTTTATGACACCAGATTTAATGCTTTAATTTAAAGGGGATTTCAGGGCCTAACTTGCACATTTAATAAAAGGATCTCCTGTTTGACCAGCATGAAGTTTGACCTTACCAGCAGGTACAGCTAAAGCTCCTAACTGTTATCCAGACTTTTCCTAAAGTATTAGAGGTTCAGGGGCAGATGTTTGTACACACTTTTTTGAAGTCGCAAAGACTGACCTCCCAGTTCTAAATAGCTTCTGATTTTCCCACTTGTCTTCTGGTAATACTAGAGTTTTTAGAAATCCAAACCAGTTTCTTTCCGTAAAAAACAGTTTGATTTTTGTTGCACTTCTGAGAGCCCAAAATAGATTGATTCTGACTCTTAACTTTAACTTTTAGATATCATTTTCTTTTCTTTTCTTTTCTTTTTTTTTTTTTTGAGACGGAGTCTGGCTCTATCGCCCAGGCTGGAGTGCAGTGGCCGGATCTCAGCTCACTGCAAGCTCCGCCTCCCGGGTTTACGCCATTCTCCTGCCTCAGCCTCCCGAGTAGC
>NW_012103854.1:2326019-2337842 GCF_000951045.1 Mandrillus leucophaeus
CAGGAGTTCCAGACCAACCTGGCCAACATGGTGAAACCCCATCTCTATAAAAAATACAAAAGTTAGCCAGGCGTGGTGGCGTGCACCTGTAATCCCAGCTACTTGGGAGGCTGAGGCAGGAGAACCGCTTGAACCTGGGAGGCGGAGGTTGCAGTGAGCTGAGATCACACCATTGCACTCCAGCCTGGGCAACAAGAGCAAAACTCAGTCTCAAAAAAAAAAAAAAAGAAAAAGAGGGAAGGATAGTAGAACTGAGGCTCAGTAATGTATTTGTATATTGGGGTGAGGGGGCAAGATATGAAGTAAGGACCATAATGAAGAACATGGAGTTATATTTTTGGATTGTTATTTTATATCATAGAATTTGTTTTGGCATTTTGAAATAGTATAATAATAATATAAAAACAATTCTTTTCACTTTTTGTGCTGATAATTGTATTTCTGCAGGGGCTATCTGATGGGTTAGAGTGCCTTTGAGAAGAAATCAGTGGATACTGGATTTGCTCCTGTCAATGAAGTTTTAAAGGCTGTACCAATCCTCCAGTATGACATGTGGAAAAGAATGAAGAGCAGCAGTAAAAGAAATATCTAGTGAAAAAACAGGAAGCGTATTGAAGCTTGCACTAGAATTTCTTCTTGGTATTAAAGAGACAAGTTTATCACAGTATTTTTTTTTTCCTGCTGACCTATTGCTGTACCAACAATGTTGAGTGGCATTTTCTTTTTAGTTTTTCATTTCTTAAAGAAAATATACTCCATATCTACAACTATAATATCAAATAAAGTGATTGTTTTTTACAACCCCCTTAACATTTTTTGGAGATGACATTTCTGATTTTCAGAAATTAACATAAAATCCAGCAGCAAGATTCCATAAGCTGAGAACTGTGAACAGCTGATCAGCTTTACCTGTGGTGCTTTGCCTTTAACTAGAGTGTGCGATGGTAGATTATTTCAGATATGTATGTAAGACTGTTTCCTGAACAATAAGAGGAATGAAAGGAGCAGAAATAAATACTTTTTCTAATTAATACCTTTCATGTTTGTTTTTTAACTGACAGTGTTAAGTTTTTGGTCTATTAATCATTCGTTCCCATCTTATGACTTTCTGTAGCTACTTTAGTAGCCTAAGATTTCAAAATATGGTTGGCAGGATGCCTTGAGAGTTAGCATCTTTATATCCTTGTAAATATTCAAGCACAGGCTGCATATCTATGTCAGAGTTGTCAATGTGAATGTGCTAGATGAGCACATGTAAAAACATCTCTGGACCAATCTGGTCTTAATTTCCTCTGTGCAGGCCTTTCGGTTCTTTCTGGCTGGCCATGGGCTTCACTTCTCTGATGACTCAATTCATTCTTTCCTAAGATCTTTAAGTTTATAGTGAAATTTTCTCTCAAGTGAGCTTTTTTCCTGCTTATTCCAAGGCTGATTTAATTATAACAATTCTTTAAGTAAAAAAAGACTTACTTATTCAAAAAGTTGTGAGTACCTTTTTCATGCTAGGCAGCACTGAGAATGTCATGGTGAGTAAAATGAATAGACTGTGCCCTCATAGAGCTTACATTCTTGTGGGGAAATCAGTCAGTATACTTAAAATGTTTTAAACTGTCAGATACTAATAAATTCAACAAAGGGGAAAAAAGCAAGGCAAGTGAAGGTCTGTATTATAGAGAATAATGAGAGAGATGGAGAAAAAGGGTTGCCATATTCCAAAGCCTTGAGAGAGGAAAACAGTACCTGTATGTACTTAGGTACTTATCAGCTTAAAAGGCTTGATTCAATAGTAATAACTTTTTTTTTTTTTTTTTCCGGTCATTTGCTGTATTTTAAAACCTTGTTCGAACTAGGAGGACAGGAAGTAACTCATAGGTGATTATGGCTTTAAAAGTCTGCTTTTTGTCATGTTGATTGAGTAGTGAACAGTTCCTATTTAAGTACCATAAGATGGTGCTGTTGTTTTTTTTCTGTTTCAAAGCTCTTAAGGCTTTTCAGGGAATAATAAATGTATATTTACCAAATAAAGTGAAATATATTTAAAATAATTATATTTTAAAATATAATCAATAATAAAAACTTTTAAATCAATGTGTAAAATGTGTTGCTGGTAAAAGTACAATGATTATGTGAAGAAACAAAATCATTGTACTAGGTTTAAAATGTTTTGGGGACATGAAACCAAAATGTCACAGTCTGAGGGAAAGCCTGCCAAGCATTATTAACATGAAAGAGGTTAAATAGGTGAGAGAGTAAATTTACAGACTAAATTGGAAATAAATAAGTCTTTGATTTTGTCAAAGGAAAGATACCCCAGGGAGAGGCTACTAAAGTGTAGCTAGAAGTGCAAAATGTTTTAGTAGAGCATAACTCCAGCAAAAGGAGAAGGAAGGGTGCAGAATTATGGGAAACTGTCAGACAGTGATGCAGAGTTGACAAAGCTGCTGTCAGCCCAGTGGGAGCTCTGGAGCAGAGACTCCCTGTTAGAGTGGTATGTTGGGCAGAAATGGGTAGACTACGGTCCCACCGCATTGTTAGGTCATTGGCTGGGGATCACCTCACCTGGCTAGAAAGTTGAGGTAGACTTTCTGAGTTACTGACACAGCCAGTAACGGGGCTATCAGCTAGCCACAGCTGCGTAGCGAGTCCTTTCTTGAGGGGAGATCTGAGCAGCACATCTCTGCCAAAAATTTATAAAGAAAACATCCTGTTTATAGAATTAAAATGAAATCCTATATAATTCACTTAGAATGATTATACTGTGATTATTTACTTGAATTGCAAAGTTAGGAGTAACTTAGGTGCTCAGTAAATGGTACATTTCTGAAAGGTAAAGTTGGAAGAAAAATACTCTTTTTGCTTGAATGTTGCTCTGAATAGCAGAGCAGTTGTTTCCATTATGTGCTGCTATTTTCTGGTGCAGAAGATCAGTCTTTGAACATAGTAATAAGAAATATACATTTATTTATTCAAAGGAAGTCATGTGCCAGATGCTGGATTACATCTGAATGAGCAAGAAAAATACAGCATCTGTCCAGGTACTTACAGTCTGCTGAATACACACAAATAGGCGCAAATTCTCTTTGTTGTGGGGGCAACACCTAAACCCAGATTTGAGGTAAGGGAAGGCTGTAGTTTGTTGTTGGAACAATGAGTACTAGTCTGCTTAAAAGTTTCGAGCACTGATACACGTTTGTCCAAATCTTTTACTCGTTTTTCTTACATACTAAGACTTAATTGCAAGGAAGAGAAACTCAAGCTATCTTAAAGAGGATAATATGTTAGGATACTGGAGAATCATGATACTAAAGACAAGCATGCAGCAGGGAGTACTAGAATGGGGAATGTGGTACTGGAAGAACTCTTGTTCATTTCTGATATATTGTATGGGTCTGTGTAATGCTTTCCTCTCTGTAAAACTGGTCACTTCCAGTTCAGAGTGGTGAGAATCATGACTGCTAACCTATCTTTATTATGCTTGACGCTTTCAGCCACCACAGAGGAAATTTCCTTGATTCCATAACAGACTCAAAGTCCAGAAGTGCCAGAGAAAAGACTAGTTGACCAGTTTGGTTGATGTATTTACCTGGAGTGTTCTTACATGTTGAAAAATACATTCAAAGAGTTGGGTTAGGTTGTTGGCTTGTGCTTCAAGGTCTGAACAGTGGAAGCATTAATATGCACCAAGGGATGATAGTACTTGCTTTTCACCATATTTTTTATTTCTTGTAACACCAGTAAATTTGCTAAGATGCTTTCTTCATACACCATGTATGTCTTTGTTTTGTTTTGTTTTTTTTTTTAATATCATGGATACATAATGATTGTACATATTTATGGGGTCCATGTGATATTTTGATACAAGCATACAATGCGTAATGATCAAACCAGGGTAACTGGGGTATCCATTACCTCATGTATTTATCATTTCTTTGCATTAGGAACCTTCCAATTCCACCCTTTTAGTTACTTTGAAATATATGATAAATTATTATTCACTATAGTCACCCTATTGTGCTACAGAACACTAGAGCCATCCTTTTATCTAATGTATTAATTGAAAAAGGTATCATTTTAAAATCATTAGAATTTTTTTTTTTTTTTTAGATGGAGTCTCACTTGCCACCCAGGCTGGAATTCAGTGGCACGACCTCAGCTCACTGCAACCTCCACCTCCCAGGTTCAAGTGATTCTCCTGCCTCAGCCTCCCAAGTAGCTGGGGTTACAGGCACATGCCATCACGCCCTGCTAATTTTTGTATTTTTAGTAGAGATGGGGTTTCACCACATTGGCCAGGCTGGTCTCGAACTTCTGACCTCAAGTGATCCACCCGCCTTGGCCTCCCAAAGTACTGGGATTACAGGCATGAGCCACCACACCCAGCCAAATTATTAGAATTTTAAGTAATTCAAATTGGAATGATTCCAATAATAGAATTAACTAAATGTAAAGTAAACAGTGCTACCATCTCAAGTAGCAAATATAATTGCATTATGTGGTATCTGTCTAATAGAGTAGCTGCTGGCTACATATGGCTATTGAATATTGGAAAGGGAGCTAGTCTGAATTGAGATGTGCTGTAAGTATGAAATGCATGTTGGATTTTAAAGACTTCATATCAAAAAGTAAAATATCTCTTTTTATGTAGATTACAAGTTGAAATTTTTGTGTATATTTAGTTAAATATCAAAATTAATTTCATCTTTTTATCTTTTTAAATGTAGCTACTGGAAAAGTTTAAAATTAACATATATGGCTTGCTTATTTCTATTGGACAGCACTAGTGTAGACCAATGGGTCTCAAACAGAGTAGAGAGTTTATTAACACACAGATTACTGGGCCCTACAAATTTATATAGAAAACCTATGATAAAGAAATACTGGTCCAGGCGCAGTGGCTCAGCCTATAATCCTAGCACTTTGGGAGGCTGAGGCGGGTGGATTGCCTGAGCTTAGGAGTTCGAGACCAGCCTGAGCAACACGGTGAAGCCCCGTCTTTACTAAAATACAAAAAATTAGCCAAGCGTGGCAGCATACGCCTGTAGTCCCAGGTACTTGGGAGGCTGAGGCAGGAGAATTGCTGGAACCCAGGAGGAGGAGTTGCAATGAGCTGAGATCGCGCCACTGCACTCCAACCTGGACAACAGAGTGAGACTGCATCTCAAAAGAAAACAAAAAAAAAAGAAATACTGGCCTGGCATGGTGGATCACACCTATAATCCCAGCACTTTGGGAGACAGAGGGAGGTGGGCGGATCACTTGAGGTCAGGAGTTTGAGACCAACCTAGACAATATGATGAAACCCTGTCTCTACTGAAAATACAAAATTTAGCCGGTGTGGTGGCACGTACCCGTAATCCCAGCTACTCAGGAAGCTGAGGTAGAAGAATCACTTGAACCCGGGAGGTGGAGGTTGCAGTGAGCAGAGATCACACCACTATACTCCAGCCTGGGTGACAGAGCGGACTCTGAAAAAAAAAAAAAAGAAAAAAGAAATGCTGTTTATAGAATTAAAATGGAGAAAAACTATATATTTTGCTTAGAAAGATTATACTATATTTGTTAATGTTTATTTGAATTGTTAAGTGTGAAGTAACTGTTTCTGATTCAGCAGGTCTGGATGAGGTCTGAGAATCTGCATTTCTGAGAAGTTCCCAGGTGGTACTGATGCTGCTGATCCAAGGACCACATTTTAAGAACCACTGCTTTAGACTAGGGGTTAGCAAGCATTTTCTAAGTAGGGCCAGATAGTAAGTGTTAGGCTTTGTGGGCAATACAGTCTCTGTCCCAACTACTCAACTCTGCTGTAGTAATATAAAACAGAAGAGGCCAGAGGATACATAAGCAAATGAGTGTAGCTGTGTTCCAATAAAACTTTATGGATGGATAATAACATTTGATTTTTATTTATTTTTATTATTATTATTTTTAATGAGACAGAGTCTCATTCTGTCACCCAGGCTGGAGTGCAGTGGCATGATCTTATTGGCTCACTGCAACCTTTGCTTCCTGAGTTCAAGCAATCTTCCCACCTCAGCCTCCTGAATAGCTGGGACTACAGGTGTGCACCACCACTCCTGGCTAATTTTTTTTTTTTTTAGTAGAGACGGGGTTTAACCTTGTCCAGGCTGGTCTCAGAGTCCCGACCTCAAGCGATTCGCCCACTTTGGCCTCCCAAGTGTTGGGATTACAGGCATGACACACTGTGCCAGGCTGAAATTTGAATTTTATATTTCATGAAATATTCTTTTGATTTTTAAAATATAAAAACAATTCTTAGCTTAAGAGCCATATCAAAAAAAAAAAAAAAAAAAAAAAAGCCTATCCCTGCTCTAGAATACAATTGTAAAGGGAAGTGGGTGGCTAGAATAACGAGGCTATTCTTGAAACCACGTTGGCTTGCACTGGGGATTTTGAAACCAAACCAGAGAAAAGTGGTTGGTAGTAATTTACTGGAGAGGTATTCATTAACTGTCTTCAGGTATCATAAAGACTGTCATGCAGTTCATTCTCTGTCATTCTAGAGAGCGAATCCTAAGAAAATTATACTTTTATAGAATAGAGAGAGAGTATTTGAAACAATTAGTGCTTCTTCAAAATGAAATGCATAAAGGGCATAAGCAAGTAATTCTTAAAAGACAAAACACATGAAAATATATTTAGTGTTTACTCACATACTGAGTGCAAATTGGTATAATCTCTTTAGAAGACAATGACAATGTATTAAGTCTTGAAAATATGTATGCCTTTTGTCCTAGCGATTTCCATTTGTAAGAATTTATCTCCCCTGAGATAACCAGGGATATGCATGAAGATGTACGTACAAGGGTGTTCACTGTAATGTTTCTTAAAAATAGCAAAAATGAAAGCATACCAAATGATCAGTGATAGGGGAATAGATAAACCATATTGAATAGAATATTATATCACCATTAATTATTTTATAGAGGAATATTTAATAAAGTAGTAACTATTCATGATACATTCAATGAAAAAAAATTGGGTGAGATTCCATTTTTGTTAAAGAAAAAAAGTAAGGCCAGGTGCAGTGGCCCCTACCTGTAATCCCAGCACTTTGGGAGGCCGAGGCGGGTGGATCACTTGAGGTCAGGTGTTTGAGACCAGCCTACTAAAAATACAAAAATTAGCTGGGTGTGGTAGTGTGCACCTGTAATCCCAGCTATTAGGGAGGCTGAGGCAGGAGAATCATCTGGAACCAGGAGGTGGAGGTTGCAGTGAGCCAAGATTGTGCCACTGCACTCCAGCCTGGGCAACAGAGAGAGACCTTGTCTCAAAAAAGAAAAGAAAAGGAAAGAAAGTAAATGTGTGCATTAAAAAATGACTGGAAAGACTTCTGACATTTGCGTATAACAGAGTAAGACCTATTCAAATGACTTCCTTATAGTAAACAACTATAAAATTGGAATGTAATACAAAAAGCAACTTCTCAGAGCTCTGAAGAGTGAGAAGATTCTGCTGAGGAGTACAAACAGGGAAGAAGGGAGGACAGGAGCTAAATGAAGTAAATTTTCTTGGCCTACTGCAATTAGCATAATGTGTGAATAAGAAGAAATACTAGTGACCAGGGTCACTATGGCTGCTGAAGAGAGTGGGGGACTCCTGAAAGGAGATGTTTAAATTTTATCTAACCACATTCTGACTGATCTCTGAACCACACATGCACAAAATAGATTCAAAGCAGCTCAGAGAGTAAAGATGCAAATTAAGACGAACTGTCACCGAAGAAACAAAGTTTCCATTCAAGTCCAACATAGATAACTCCTGCTAAAGCAAAACGTCTGTCATAAAAAATAACTTTAACAAATGAGCATTAGTAATGTCTAGAACAAATCCAAAATTACCATACAAAATAAAAGAAAATGGAGCACATCATTATTATTATTTTTTGGAGACAGAGTCTTAGGCTCTATCGCCCAGACTGGAGTGCAATGGCATGATCTCAGCTCACTGCAACCCCCACCTCCCACGTTCTAACGGTTCTCCTGCCTCAGCCTTCCAAGTAGCTAAGATTTCAGGTGCCTGATGCCACGCCCAGCTAATTTTTATGATTTTAGTACAGATGGGGTTTCACCATGTTGCCCAGGCCGATCTCGAACTCCTGAGCTCAGGCAATCCACCCGCCTCGGCCTCCCAAAGTGCTAGGATTATAGGCGTTAACCACCATGCCCAGCCAAAAGGGAATACATTCTTAAGAGAAAAGAAAACCAACTGAAATAGACCCTGAGATGAACAAGGTACTGGAATTAACAGATCAGGTTTTTATTTTTTGGTTTTTAAAATTATTTTATTTTATTTTTGTGAGACAGGATCTCACTCTGTCACCCAGACTGGGGTGCAGTGGCATAATCATGGCTCACTGAAGCCTCAACTTCCCACCTCAGCCTCCAGAGTATCTGGGACTATATGGTCGCACAACCATGCCCAACTAAGTTTTTGTATTTTTAGTGGAGATGGGGTTTTGCCATATTGCCCGGGCTGACAGACAAGGATTTTTAAACAGATAATGTAACTGTACTCAACATAGTAAAGTGAAATATGCTAAACAATGGGAATAAAAAAGAAATCTCAGCAGAGAAATACACATATTAAAGAGTTAACTGAAAAACCTATGTTCTGTGCTCCCAGAGGTGAAAAAAAAGAAAAATCTAGAACTGAAAAATAAAATCTCTGAGGCAAAAATTCACTGGATGGACTTAGCTAAGTGGAGATGACAAAGGAACGAGCAAATGAACTTGAAAATAAATCAGTAGAGATTATCCAAGATGAAGAACACAGAAAAAAAATTAAAGAACAGAGCTTCTGGAACCTTTAGGTAGTATCAAATGGTGTAACATAACTGGGATCCCATAAAGTGAGAGGAAAGAGCATATGTTGGAAAAAAAAGTTGAAGAAACAGTGGCTGAAAATTTCTCAAATCTGACGAAAGTTAGAAATTTACACATAAAAGATGTTCAATAAACACAAACCAGAATAAACATTAAGAAATTCATGCCAAGACAGATCTCGTAGTCAGACTGTGGAAAGCCAGAGATAAATAGTAAATCTTGAAAACAGCAAGATAAAAACAATATTTATTTTATATATTGGAGAACAGCGTTTGACCTCTCACCAGAAACTATGGAGCACAAAATAGACTGGCACAACGTATTTAAAGTGCTTTGTATGTGGGGGCTTGGGGGTAGAGGTGAGGGTGGGGAAGTTGCTTAACCCAGAATTCTATAACCAATGAAAATTTTCTTTAAGACTGAAGATAAAATACAATTTTCAGATGAAAGAAAACAAAAAATTTGTCCAAAGACCTGCACTAAAAGAAAAAAGCTTTTCAGACTGAAAGGAAATAATGCAAATGAAGATTTAGATCCTTATAAAACAATGGAGGGTGTCAAATGGTGGATTTTTGGATCAATGCAAAAGGCTTTTAAATTTTTTTCCTAATTTCTGTTTAATACATACAACTTTATACTAAGAATAACAACTGTATCTTGTAGGGTTTATAATGTACATAGCTATAATAAGCATGATAGCATAATGATTAGAGATGGGATATGGGCCTACAGTGGCAAGGTTGTATTATAGTACATAATATATAATATATATATTTTATATATATATATATATATATATATGTATTTTTTTGAGACAGAGTCTCACTCTGTCATCCAGGCTGGAGTACACTGGTGTGATCTCAGCTCACTGCAACCTTTGTCTCCTGGGATCAGATGATTCTCATGCCTCAGCTTCCTGAGTAACTGGGATTACAGGTGCACACCACCATGTCCATCTAATTTTTGTATTTTTAGTAAAGACTAGGTTTTGCCATGTTGGCCAGGCTGGTCTCGAACTGCTGACCTCAAGTGATATGCCTGCCTTGGCCTCCCAAAGTGATGGAATTACAAATATGAGCCACTGTGCCCAGCCTCACATAATGCAAAATTGAGAAGAGGCAGGAAAGGAGGAACAGAAACGAAAAACAGAGGAGACAAATAGAAAACAATAAAATGGTGGGCTCAAACAACCATACCCGTAATTGTATTAAATGTTACGGGACTAAACACTTTAATTGAAAGGTTAAGATTGTCGGGATGGATGAACACACATATACATAATTGTATGCTGTTTATGAGAGACTTACTTTTCATATAAAGACACAGCTCAAAATAAATGGGAAAGGAGATATACTATGCAAACAGTAGCACTAGAAGGTTGTACTGACTATACTAATGTCTACTAAAATGTATTTCAAAACAAAAAGTATCCCCAGAGAAAAAAATGTGTATGTGTATTTCAATTTCATAATGTCAAAAGAGTGAATTTAGCAACAAGACATTACAATAATAGATTTGTATGCACCTAATAACAGACCTTCACCATATGCAAAGAAAAATTGATAAAATTGGAGAGTGAAGCAGTTTCAGAGTTGAATATTTTTACATTTTCTATTTAGAAATTGATAGAACAACGAGACAAGTAATTAACAGGAACCTAGAAGACCTGAATCACACTATCAACCACCTTGATTCAACTTACATTTTCAAAACTCTACACCCAACAATGGGTGTGCACATTCTTTTTTTTAAAGTGCACATCATATGTTTACCATGATAGTCCATAAGATCGGCCTTAAAGAAGTTGTAATACATTTGAAATGATTGAAAAAAGTTAATCTACATGAGGATAGACAAATAGGTCAGTAAAACAGAAGAGAGTCCAAAAATTGATGCACACATATATGACCCATCGACTTGGTAGAAGTTCCAAGGCAATTCAGTGAGGAACAAATAGTTTTTTTTTTTTAGACAGAGTCTCTCTCTGTTGCCCAGGCTGGAGTGCAGTGGCATGATCTCAGCTCACCGAAACCTCTACCTCCTAGGTTCAAGTGATTCTCCTGCCTCAGCCTTCTCAGTAGCTGGGATTACAGGCGTCCACTACCATGCCCAGCTAATTTTTGTGTTTTTAGTAGAGATGGCGTTTTGCCATGTTGGCCAGGCTGGTCTCGAACTCCTGACCTCAGGCGACCCGCCCACCTTGGCCTCCCAAAGTGCTGGGATTACAGGTGTGAGTCACCGCCCCCAGGAGGAATAGCCTTTTTAACAAATGGTGCTGGGGCAATTGGATAACCATATGCAAAAAAAGAAAAAAAAAAGCTTCAACCCTTACCTCACCATATACAAAACTTCATGAATTACATGGATCACAGACTTTAATATAAAAGCCTGAATCATAATACTTCTAGAAGAAAACATGGATGAAAAATGTAGTGACCTTGGGCTTGGCAAAGATTTTTAAATATGATACACAAAAGCATAAGCTATAAATGAAAAGAACATCAATCAACTAGACTGGATCAAAATTTAAAACTTTTGCTTTTCAAAAGATACTATTAAGAGAATTAAAAGGCAAGCCTTAGCCTGTTGGAAGATACTTCCAAAATATTTATCTGACAAATGACTTGTATCTAGTTGTATATCGTTGTGGGGTGGGGTTTGGGGAGCAGAGTGGGAGGTATGAGAGGGAGGAGTGACAAAAGGTCATAAGGAAACTTTTGGGTGATGGATATTTTCATTATATTTTACTTTTTTAAAAAAAATATAGGCTACCTTGGTAGTTTATGAAGGAAATCAATAGTATTAAAAATTGGATGTAAAGAATGGATACCATCAGATACCCATGGATGAAGAGAATGGGAAGACGCTGGTTAAGATCAATTGAACAGGATGCCTCAGGGCATTACCAGGGCCCCAACTCCTTCCAGTGGCTAAAAATGCAAAGAAAAAGATGGAAGGGAGGGAGGGAGGGAGGGAGGGA
>NW_012103854.1:2337954-2378568 GCF_000951045.1 Mandrillus leucophaeus
GGAAGGAAGGAAGGAAGGAAGGAAGGAAGGAAGGAAGGAAGGAAGGAAGGAAGGAAGGAAGGAGGGAAGGAATTATAATGCTTAAATTATACTTACAAATTATTTTTCCTGAAATAAGAGATTTGAAACTATTTTGAAAGATCATGTAGTAACCGGAAAAACTGAACCAAAATGATGGACTCCAAGATATATCTTAATAAAATTATTTTAAACTTTTAAAATTCAGGGGAAATTGCAGACATATGCCAAAGATTATCCCTCCATATGCCAAGCTTTTCATTAACTTGACTAAAGGTTACAAGTATAGTACTAGGATCCTCTCCTGAGTGGACACAGACCCAGCTGCCTTTTAACCAAGAGAAGTTGGTTCTGTCTGTGAGGAGGCAATGAAAACATTACTGGGCTGATCAGTGCCCCTCAGCTGGCTTTCTAGATGACAAAAATTCTTTTTAATTCACATAGTCTACCAGTCTGTGGGACTTGAAAACAGCCAAGGGAACTCTAGGGAGATAAAAAATGATCTTGTCTTGACACAGCTTATCAAAGAGCAAAACTCTGGGCTCTATTCATAAAGTATAGTACTCCATCAATTTAGTTATCATAAGTAAAGTTAAGGAACGTGCCTATGAAGTACCATTTCAAGTGAAGACCAGCTATAACTTCGCATATATACTCAGCAGTGAGAAAAGATTTTAAAAATAGGATGCCAGACGGCATCTTTTCCTGAATTTATTAACAATGGTGTTGCAAGTGCTCTTTTGTGAGCCCAGTGCTACATCACCAAGAACATACCTAGCAAGGAAGTGAGGGTAATATTTTTCTGTTTAATGTTTCATAATTTTGGCCTTTTAAAATGTCTGACTTGAAGAAAATAAATCAGTCATATTCAAGATTAATCTATACAACATGTTTTACAGTATTTTTAAGTTTGTATTTTCAAATTTAATTAATTGACAACTAAAAATTGTATATTGTATGTATCTACAGTGTACAACATGATGTGCATGTGTGTGTATATATATACACACACATTGTGGAATGGCTATGCAAGTTAATTAATGTGTGAATTACCTCACATATTTACCTTTTGTTTTGGTGAAAACACTTAAAATCTACTCTCTCAGCAATTTTCAAGTATACATCATTAACTATATTCACCACGATGTTGAATAGATCTCTTGAACTTATTCCTCCTGTCTAACTGAAATTTTGTGCCCTTTGACCAACATCTCCCCAATTCCCCCCACTCTCCAGCCTCTAGTAACCGCCATTTTACTGTTCAACTTTTCTAGATTCCACATTATATGTTCATTATCTTGATTGTGGCATGGTTTCCAGAACAAAGGTCAAACTTACCAGATTGCACATCTTAAATACATGTAGTTTATTTATTTAGTTATTTACTTATTTATTTATTTAAGACAGGGTCTCACTCTGTTGCCCAAGCTGGGGTGCAGTGGTGTGTTCACGGCTCTCACTGCAGCCTCCATCTTCTGGGCTCAAGTGATCCTCCCACCTCAGCCTCCCAAGTAGCTGGGACTATAGGTGCACACCACTACACCTGGCTGATTTTTTGCATTTTTTAGTAGAGATGAGGTCTCCCTATGTTGCCCAGGCTGGACTGGGCCTCCTAGCCTCAAGTGATCCTCCCACCTCAACCTTCCAAAGTGCTGGGATTACAGGTCGTGGCTCACCAGGCCTGGCCCAAATATGTGTAGTTTAAAAAAAAAAATGTCAATTATATCTTAAAGCTGTTTTTAAAACATCAAGTTTTTTGTTTATTTTATTTTATTTTTTGTTTGTTTATTTTGTTTTTGAGACGGAATCTCGCTCGGTCGCCCAGGCTGGAGTGCAGTGGCACGATCTCAGCTCACTGCAAGCTCCGTCTCCCGGGTTCACGCCATTCTCCTGTCTCAGCCTCCCAAGTAACTGGGACTACAGGTGCCTGCCACCACGTCCAGCTAATCTTTTGTATTTTTTTTTTTCAGTAGAGATGGGGTTTCACCGTGTTAGCCAGGATGACCTTGATCTCCTGATCTCGTGATCCGCTCACCTTGGCCTCCCAAAGTGCTGGGATTACAGGCATGAGCCACGTGCCTGGCCTAAAGAGTCAAGTTTTTAATAGGGCATGCCCTTGACTATAAACTTCTACTTCTTCCTTCCTCTTTGCCCATCCCTCAGTCCTGCTGCACCCAGTGGTCTAGCTACCTCTTTACAAGATTACCCGAAGTCCACTTGTTATCAAGTTTATGGAATTTAGTTCAGATAATTTGTTATAAGATATACAAGAAAATTCAAATTCTAATTTTATTAGCCAAAATGAGGTGTGCTCTAACTACTGTTGGCATTACCAGTGATGGGAACTTCCTTACCTCTCAAGGCAGTCCATTCCATCTTCAGATCACTTTGTCTTTTAGAAAGCTATTTTTTTGTTTTAGTTAATTGGTTTTGGTTCCACCCTTGTTAATTGGTTTTGGTTCCACCCTTGTGTCTATACAGAACATATTTAGCCACACACCATAATGACAGACAGCGTTTCGAATATTAAAAGCCTGTCGTGTGCCTCCATTTTTCTCAGGTTAGCCATTTCTAGTTTTTCAGGCTCAGAAACATGAGGTCTGGTTCCTTTATGATCACTCTTGTCTAACTGCACTCGAGGTTGTCTATGTTAATTTGAAAATAAAGTCCCCAAAAGAATATGTACTGCTCTTGGAAAGCTTATGCTTAGACCAGTATAGCCATTTTGGTGGCTAAATACTTCTCCTAATCTATTAACCAATTAGATTTGGATTTGTATGCCACCTTTGCCAGTTACCAGCTGTTTCACCTTTAGCAAGTTAAATATCATCCGAGCCTCACTTTCCTCTTGGTAAAATGAAGATAACAATACCTACCCCATAGGGATGTTCTGATAATTAAATGAGATAATGCACAACCTCTGGAACATATGAGGTGCTCCACAAACGTTGCTTCTCCACTTATCTGTAGTTATTTTCCCCCTCACACCCCATATTTTTTTCAATGCATAATTGTACATTCTCCTCTGGGGATGGAAGTGGTATAAATGTGCATACATTGGCAGGTGTGATAAATATAGTTGCATTATGGAATGTCTGCTTTTATTTCTATGTTCATTGAAAACAGTGTTTTGTGATTTATGTTGTATCTATTGCAGGGTGGAAATAGTTTCAAAGCAGCATGACGCCACCACTCGACTGAAGGCCAAGGAGCTGCCTTTGGGTAATAGATGGCACCTCCTCTTCATAAAGTCCATTTCTTTAGATGCCTCCTGTCGCGGATGAACCTTTGCACATGTCATTAAGTGCTTATGTTGGCAATTGCTCCATCTCAGAAAAAAAGGTTTCTCTTTACAGTGGAGTGTGAGCACACAGAGCACTCAAGGTCTAACCAGGTTAATAGGTAGGAACAGCTACAAATCAGAGTCCCCAGCACTGTCTGCACTATTTTAACTGAGATGATAGGAAAATAGCTAACAAGTTTAACCCCCCATGGCAACTGCTGTACTGTATTTCTTCACATACACTTTACACTTGTATAATAGCACATTTCAACTTTCAAAAGTGGCCTCACATCTATCATCTCATTTAACTCTAACAAGGACCCCACCCACCTCCCAGATCTTGTAATATCATAACAAGAAAGAGCTGACTAAGTCAACAAAGGAAGGTACCATGCTGGGTACTTTATACATACGACTTCCAGCACTGACAAGAATCCATGCTAGTAGATATTATTGTCTCATTGTAATAGGGACCAGCTGGGATTGAACTGAAGTCTGTCTAGCTCTAAAACTCTTGTACTTTCAACGGGGTCATCATACACTTATCCTACACTCTAATTCATTATTAAAAGTCAGTCTTTCCTATGGATAATGGTTACTTTGAGAGGTGGGGGTAGTGACCAGAAAGGGATGTAAAGGGGGTTGCTGGTAATGTTGTTTCTCCATTCGGATATTACTTAGATGAGCATGTACCCTTTGGGAAAACTCACTGAGTTGTACACTTAGGATTTGTGCACTTTATGTATGTTTGTAAGACATATTTCAATAGGAAACATTTTAAAGCTAGTTTTTCTTTGAAGGTGTAAGCTTTTTACTTACTTGTCTCCAGAATCTAACTCTTTATATGCCTGTATGTTGCAGTGGAAAAAGTGAGCTCATGATCATTTTGCTTATTTACAATGGATAAATGAGATCCAAATACACAGAGTCAAGGGAAGGAGTTGCTTCTTCTAAGAGTGATGCTTAATCTTTTGGGTCATGCATGAATTGAAGATTTGATTAAAGTTACAATAAAAAGAGAAATAAAACAGGTACATTCTGTATCAGGAATGGTGCCAAATTCTTTACATATATTAGCTCCTTTCAGCTGTATCATAACACTGAGAGGTGGGTGCTATTATTTCCCTGTTACCCCTCTACCACACACACACACACACACACACACGCTCACACACACAGAGTTTTCCCTGTTATTTCAGGGAGCTCATGAATGTCCTAAGGTACATCATCCAGAGACACAGCTTAAGAACCCCTATCAGGTTGAAAAAAAAAATGACAGAGGAAAAAATATTTTAAAGCAATGGATTATGGAAAAGGACTCCGACTGTTAATTCAATTAAGTTACAGTTTGTCATTTTACATTCCTTTGTTTCCCCTATAAAGCTTGACTTCTTGTCATTTTTCTTTTCTTTTTTTTGAGACCAAGTCTTGCTCTGTCTCTCAGGCTGGAGTGCAATGGCACAATCTTGGCTCACCGCAGCCTTGACCTCCGAGCTCAAGCAATACTTCTGCCTCAGCCTCCCGAGTAGCTGGGACTAAAGTCATGTGCCACCACACCTGGTAGTTTTTTGTTTTGTTTTGTTTTGTTTTACCTGGCTAGTTTTTAAATTTTTGTTTGTTTGTTTTGTTTTGTAGAGATGAGGTCTCACTATATTGCTCAGGCTGTTCTTGAACTTCTGGGCTCAAGCAATCCTCTCATCTCAGCCTCCCAAAGTGTGGGATTATAGGCATGAGCCACAGCCCATGGCCTGCTTTTATATACATTTTACTTTATAATATTTAATATACTCAAACATATATGAAACAGTTATGCATTATAAAACATAATAAAATGCATAAAGTCCTGTGATCCTATAACCCAATGTAAGAATTAAAATATTGCCAATACTCTTAATACTATATTTGTATTCTATCCTTATCCACTTCCCTCCCTTCCTTCTAGAGGCATCTACTGCCCTGAATTTGTGTTTATCACCTTTACTTTTTTATCTTTGTATTTCAATGCATATAAAAGCACTTCTTTGCTTTTTAAAGAATAGTGTTAACACATATGTATGAATACTTAAATATCATTTTGTTTTGCTTGCTTTTGAGCTATTGCTTGACACATCAATAATTTAAAGTTGTGGGCCAGGCGTCGTGACTCACGCCTGTAATCCCAGTACTGTGGGAGGCTGAGGTGGGTGGATCACCTGTGGTCAGGAGTTCGAGACCAGCCTGGCCAACATGGTGAAACCCTGTCTCTACTAACAATACAAAAATTAGCTGAGCATGGTGGTGTGTGCCTGTAGTCCCAGCTTCTCAGGAGACTGAGGCAGGAGAATTGCTTGAACTTGTGAGGTGGAGGTTGCAGTGAGCCAAGATCTTGCCACTACACTCCAACCTGGGCAACAGAGTGAGACTCCATCTCAAAACAATAATAATAATAATAATAATAATAATAATAATAAAGTTTGTTGTATCTTCTACCATGGTTATAATTTCTAAACATATTATCAGTTTTACAAAATCCGATTGTCATATCTTTCTGGTGAATTCAGGTTTTCATCATTGTGTAGTGACCCTCTTCATATCATACTAATTTTTTGTCTCAAAGTTGATGGACTCTCATGTTCGTATAGCTAACTCAACTGTTTGCAGATGTTGTTTTGCCATGTATTGTTTTCTATAACTTTCTTTGAAACTTTTTTTTCGTTCTTATATTTTAGGGGTATTGCTTATGAATATCATATAGATTTGTTTATTTTTGTTTTATTCTGTCAATCTTGTCTTTTAATGAGTGAGTTCAGTACTACTTTCAGGAATTATGATTACAGAGGCTTCTCAATTTACGATGGAGTCATGTCCAGATAAACCCATCACTAGTTGGAAATATGGAAAGTTAAAAATGCATTTAATATACTTAATCTATTGAACATCATAGTTTAACCTAGTCTACCTTAAACATGCTCAGAACACTTACATAGCCCCTAGTTAGGAAAAATCATCTAACACAAAGTTTATTTTATAATAAAGTGTTGAATATCTCACATAATTTACTGAAAATGGTACTAAAAATGAAAAACCGAATGGTCGTATGGGTACTAGAAGCATGATTTCTACTGAATGTGTATCACTTTCACACTGTCATAAAGTTGAAAAATCCTAAATTTAACTATTGTAAGTCAGGGACTGTCTGTATTATATATTTGGATTTTTCTATATCTCTTCTCACTTTATTTGTCTAACTTCTCAAAGTTTATTTCGCCTTCTTTCTCATTATTTTTGAGTTGATAGAAATTTTTAAAAACATCTATAAATGGCAGATTGTCATTTCCAAAAGTGACTGCAGCAGTAGCTCCTAACTCATATGTTTTATACAAAGTGACCTTGCTACTCCTTATTAAGAGAAGAAGATAATTTCTCTTGTTCGTGGAATGTGGCCAGCCTTGTCACCGCTTTGCCTGGTTAAAGATGGCCAAAGTGACTGCCAGTGCTGGGCATAGTTTTGAAACCGCTTGGCAGCTTCTGCTTCCTGCCTCTGAGAATGCTGGCTCTTGGGATGCACCCTCTTGGAACCCAGCTGCAGGATCGTGAGCACCCCAAACCACATGGAAAAACCACATGTGGCCAATACTGTCAACATCAGCTGAGCTCAGAGCTGGCTGCTACAATCAACTGCCAGTCCTGCAAAGGAGCCTTCTTGGACATTAGTCCACCTGCCCTCTGACTGCAGCTACATGAGGTACCCCAAGGGAGAACTACTCAGCTGAGTCCAGTCAGCCTGCAGGACCTTGGGAGATAGGAATAAACTGTTTCCAGCCACTAAAGGTTCAACTTGCCTTTAATCAGCAATCAATAACTGGGATGAATGTGTGTCTTTAGGACCAGACAGTGGATTGAAACTTCCAGGGTTTTGAAAAGATGAAAAATACAAGCCAGAAAGGCCTGGAGAAGACAATGAAAGGGGAGCTGTTGATGCTTCAAGACAGTAAGGTCAATGACCTTGGAGGCTGAAGAGAAGGGACTTTTGTTATGTAAAGGCGAAGTCTGCTAATGCTCTAACCATGTGAGGCAGTGGTGGTGGGAGGGCATAGAAAGGGCACCTAATGAACTCATGGATCCAGCTGGGGACAAAATAGAAAGTGCCAAGTCAACTGTCTTCTACTGTATATTATGAAATACAAGAAGAGACAGATGAACTAAGGTTTGTTCAGTTTCTAAGCTGAGTTTAGAGGAAACAGAACCCAGAACAAACTTTCCAGGCAGCAAATGAAAACTTGTGTTTTTAAAACATAGCTTATCCAAGAAATGTTACTTACTTATTCTTTTTTTTTTTTTTTTTTTTTTTTGAGATAGAGTCTCGCCCTGTTACCCCGGCTGGAGTGCAGTGGCGTGATCTTGGCTTACTGCAACGTCCGCCTCCGGGTTCAAGTGATTCTCATGCCTCAGCCTCCCAAGTGACTAGGATTACAGGCACATACCACCAGGCCCGGCTAATTTTTGTAATTTTAGTAGAAACGGGGTTTTGCCATGTTGGCCCAGGCTGGTCCCAAACTCCTGACCTCAGGTGATCTGCCCACATCAGCCTCCCAAAGTGCTGGGATTACAGGTGTGAGCCACCGTGCACAGCCTTATTCTTTTTTTTTAAAAAAAAAAAATATTTTCTTGTTAAATTGATGATTAAAATTATAATCTTTGGTACATCACTATCTCTCTGTGTCTAAGCACAACAACTTCTAGTTTTGTTATACTTTTTCAGTTTACAAGGAATTTTTACATACATTATCTCAATTCTCCTGACAATCCCGGTGTGAGGCATGTAGGAAAGTTATTTTTAGTCCACAGTATTAATAATAGCAACACCCACAGCCACCCTTTCATTTTCTCCAATTTTGGGATTCCTACTATGTGCCTGCCATTATACTTTAAATAGGTGATCTTGTATCCTCATGGTGGAGTATTGTGACTCACACATTAAGGATGAAGGACATTAACAGAGATACTTCGACGAAGAAATAGCTAGCAATGGTGGAAACTCCATTTGGACATTAGTTTAACGACAAGTCCAAACTCTCGTAATCAAGAGCAGGAAGCAATTTTAAACCAGAAAGCATCTTCAATACGTAGATTATTTTCACGTCACAAGATTTCATACTCATTATATGACGGTCAATGTTTTTCAGACTTACTCTGTATGAACCATGATTTTGATAAACCACAGTATTTGACTTTTTCCACTTCCGGTTGGGAATTTGTCAGTGTCGTAAAAAGTGTCTTCATTTGTAAAGTAAGTAGGTTGAGCAGATTATCCCTAATACCCCTTTCCTATTTGATATTCCTTTTAATATATTTTTTTTTTTTTTTGAGATGGAGTCTTGCTCTGTCGCCCAGGCTAGAGTGCAGTAGCACATTCTCGGCTCACTGCAAGCTCTGCCTCCCTGGTTCAAGCGATTCTCCTGCCTCAGCCTCCCGAGTAGCTGGGATTACAGGCACCTGCCACCGTGCCTGGCTAATTTTTGTATTTTTAGTAGAGATGGGGTTTCACCATCTTGGCCTGGCTGGCCTCGAACTCCTGACCTCGTGATCCACCCGTCTTGGCTTCCCAAAGTGCTGGGATTACAGGCGTGAGCTACCACGCCTGGCCCCTTTCAATATTTTCTAATTTTCTGACTTACGAGTTTTCTTATCACTATCTGCAGGGCTACAGGTGAATTCTCTTTGACCAGCAGATGGGGCTCTTGATATCTGAATAGTACTTAAGTTTACTCGCTGGCTCAGTCATCATTTATTAGTCGTAGGAAGCATTTATTGAGTGTCTACCAAATGTGCCAGGCATTTGGCCTAAGCATAATCCTGCTGCTGCTTCAGATTTATGTAATAATGTTCTTAGGCCTATCTCAAATTATTTTTACATGTGGTGAAGTTTTCAAAGGAGCACTACCATTTTATTAAGAAGGAACTTCTCCCTGTAGAAAACTGGATTAGGTGATTGCTGAGATGTTTCCCAGTGCTAGCTGCCACGATTTGAGGCCTGGGGTTAAGTGACCTTAGCAGTCCAGGACTTGTGAAGAAGCTGATATGTCTCATTTTCTGTGGTCTCCAAATACTGCCCAGGAGCTCAGTAGCTGGAAAATGTATTTTTAAAAGTAATTGTGATCATAAATAGGGTACAGAAGTCATGAGAAGTTTGATAACATTTTCAAATTATACATAAATTTTTGATTATTATTATCTTTTATCTATAAACAGATACCATCTTTTTTTCCCTAGGTACCAATTAAGTGATGCTTCAAAACAGGGAGTAGAAAATTCAGATGTTTCTGAAATTTTATTTCTCTTTGCCTCTCTCAAAGCTCTCTAATAGTTGTCCAATATTGGTTATTATTTTATAAAAGGCCACACTCAATTGTAGGGTAGTAGTTATATTGTACTTTAATATTTCTAAGCTATAGATGTCCTAAGACAGGGGCTGAACTTAAGCTGGCAATACCACTTAAAACTGCTTGAACAATCAAATAAGATTCATCAAACACTTAGATAACCTCTCAGAGAGAAACCAGGACAAACTACTAGTTCTTCCACTTAGTAAACCCGGACTTGTGTCCCTTTGGAAAAGGCACATTCCCCCTTGGCGTACATGCCTTTTCACGGAGCTACCAGGAGGTTGAATAAACTGTGCAGGTAATCACAGCACGCTCATCATCCGTCTGGACCATGTGGTTTGGTGTCCCACTGCCTGTGTGCCACACCTGGTCAGCATTTTCAGATGTGCAGACAAGTGGCCCAGAAAAGGAATCTGTATCTCTGGGTCTTTCGGGTCTTGCATGTCGAGGCAGAACTATTTTTTCTTTTCTTTTTTTTTGAGATGGAGTCTCACTTGTTGCCCAGCTGGAGTGCAGTGGTGCGATCTCGGCTCACTGCAACCTCTGCCTCCCCAGTTTAAGCAATTCTCCTCCTCAGTAGCTGGGACTACAGGTGCCCGCCACCACACCTGACTAATTTTTGCATTTTTAGTAGAGACATGGTTTCACCATGTTGGCCAGGCTGGTCTCGAACTACCGACCTCAGGTGATCCGCCAGCCTCGGCCTCGGCCTCCCAAAGTGCTGGGATTACAGGCGTCAGCCACCATGCCTGGCCTACTTTTTCCTTTTCTACCCACCCCATCCCAACCGACCTGCCTCAGTGAAAACCTGGTTGTTACTAAAGTGAAACTTTAATGAGGATATTGCCTAGGGAAGATATTCCTTGTCATTCAAGTTCATTCTGGACCTTTTCCTCTGAGCTGTTGATCAGTGTTGCTAAATAGACAGGGATAAACAAGGGAGAGAAAAATGCTGATTCATTTTCCAGAACTTTTAACCCTTTTAACCCCTAATTCTTCTCCTTGAGAAGCTATTCTTTGTTTGTGAAAAGCTTTGTTGTTCAAGGAAATACGGGTAATAAAAATAGCTAATATTTATTAAGAGCATACTGTGTGCCAGATATTGTTCCAAGCATTTTTCATATTAACTCACTGCATCCTCATAAAATGCTATGAGATAGTACAATTAAGGCCATTTCATAGATGAGAAAACAGGTTCAGAGAGATTAAGTCACTTGCCAAAGAGTGCACAGGTCCTAGGTGGCAAACCTGCAGTCGAGATCCAGAACCTCTGCTCCTAACCACAATGGAGTCTTCTAGGAACGTGTCCTTATTTGGCCTCAAAGGAATAATAATCTTTTAATATTTTTTTAAAAAGAGTCGACTAGATTGGAAAGTGCCTAAGTTCAGGGTCTGATTCTGTTTCTTATTTACTTTACAAAATTTTCTGCATCATCCCTCTAGCTATATATTCATACCCACTTGTTGTAGCACTTAGAAGTTTTATCAGTTTAGTCTTACTTGTCTTTGCATCTGAGCAATATGAACAATGGTTAGTACATATTATTATTATTATTACTATTATTAAGACGGAGTCTCACTCTGTCACCCAGGCTGGAGTGCAGTGGTGTGATATTGGCTCACTGCAACCTCCTTTTCCCAGGTTCAAGTGATTCTCGTGCCTCAGCCTCCCGAGTATCTGGGACTACAGGCACGCACCACCATGCCCGGCTAATTTTTGTGTTTTTAGTAGAGATGGGGTTTCACCATGTTGGCCAGGCTGGTCTTGAACTCCTGACCTCAAGTGATCTGCCCACCTCAGCCTCCCAAAGTGCTGGGATTACAACTGTGAGCTACCATGCCCAAACAATATATAATATTATATATTACATATATCTTATATATATCTTGATATATGTTTGGGGACTTAAGTAGAAATAACTTTTGGAGAATGCTTTAAAGTTTACAAAGGATATGTTCATTGCTTCATCTATTACTAATTATAGATATTTAACATGGCCTCATTTATTTGAAATTTAGAAAAGTATTTTTTCATATAGCTTCCCTTTGGAAGCACGTTAGTTTAATTCTACCCAAACTGTATGTGCAAGATTATATGTACATATGTTTCCTTTTATAATGCAGCTTTTATATTTCATTTTACTAAATTCAGGTATGAGAAAGGATAAATCAAGGAAATTTACTTGTATGGGGGTTAATGGCTTCAGTAATGAGGTGAGCTATATTATAAACTTAGAAAAATGAGAAACAAGAACCCCTTTATTAAACTGGTAAAAGTTTCCTATAATAGAGGTGATTAGTTATTTTGGATTATAAGCCGAGCAATCATAATGTGGAACTGAACGTTTGGGAACACCCAACTCCAATCAAGGCGAGCTATATTGGATCCCAGGAGACCTGTTCACTTGTGCTGTGGTGGGTCTGCAGATAGACAGGAGATAAAAGCGGGAGGATCAGGCCAGACCATGAAAAGAAAATCCCCCAAACCAAGGTTTCTCCTGCACTGTCCAGATTAGAAGGAGCCTTTGGCAAGATTATTTCAGTAAAGGAAAGACGTGCCTCAAACTCTTCTTTAAGAGACATTTTAGGTTCACCCATTTCCCACTGTTTTGGCTCTACTCACCAAAGCCGTTTCCTGATTTGATCGGCTAAAGTTTTACTCCTCTTATTAAAATCTTTCAGATAAAATCTTCATGATAAAAGCTCAACTCCCAACAGTGGCCCCAAAGGCCCTGTACATCGCCTCTTCCCCCTCTCCATCCTTTGATCTCATCTCCTAGTCCTCATTCTGTCCACACTGCCTTCCTTACTGTTCCTCAGACACGCCAATCACACCCTGCCTCAGGGCCTTTCCTCTCTACCCAGATGGCTCATTCCCCCATTTCCTTCAAGCCTTTGTTCAAAGGTCATTTCTCAATGAAGCTTTCCCTTCCTCCTCTGTTTACAAATTACAACTTCTACCTTTCTAATTTTTTTCCATAGCACTTAGTGCTGTCTATCATACTATATAATTGACTTGTTAATTTTATTTATTTAGATTATAATATAAGTTACATGAAGGCAAGACATAGATCAGTGCCTGGACATAATACATGCTCAATAAATATTCAATGAATGACTCCATGTAACCCTTCAGGAAAATATAAGAATTGGCTGATTTGCTATAAGCATCCCAGGACACTTGGAGTTAATTTTTTCTGCCAAGTATCTTCCCTAATAACTTTCTTATTCATAGTTTATTCCTCTTTTTTTTTTTTTTTTCTTTTTTTTTTGAGATGGAGTCTCGCTCTGTTGCCAGACTGGCGTGCAGTGGTGCAATCTTGGCTCACTGCAACCTCCACCTCCCGGATTCAAGCAATTCTCCTGCCTCAACCTTCTGAGTAGCTGGGACTACAGGTGGCACGTCACCACGCTCAGCTAAATTTTGTATTTTTAGTAGAGACGGGGCTTCACCATGCTGGCCAGGATGGTCTCGATTTCTTGATCTCATGATCCACCCTCCTCAGCCTCCCAAAGTGCTGGCATTACAGGCGTGAGCCACCTTGCCCAGCCAATTTGAACTAATCTTAACTCTTTATATCCCTGAATTAATCTCTACACATTAAGTCCCCTGATTTTTTTTGTAGTCTGTATGTATATTTTCAGCTTCAGCTTCATTTGCAGCAGACTCATTCTACTGATAATTATAATTCATCCAGTTTATCTTTCCAAGCTAGGCCTCATGCTTTGGTTAGCCACACATTGGAAGCCCACCTCTGATCCAGGCAGTTATACCTAGAGGTGTGTGGTCACAAGGCTACCTCAGACAGGGCTTTGGTTGTGACAAACACCATGTTAGACACTCATGCAATACATTGGGATTGTAATTTACAAATTAAATCTTGTAAATATGGTCATGTTCTTGAGACTGAATAATTCAAAGTGCACACAAAATTGCATTTCTGATCTTGTAAAGCCGAGGAACTTCAAGAACCATAGAGGTAACTTTATCAGTTGGAGCCCCTGAGGCCCACCTGACGATCTGTCAGTAAAACTTCTCCAAAACTTCATATTAGCTGTCTCTGTTCAGCCATCTTTGGGGCATCTTTGGCTAATTCACTAACCAATGTAAGAAGTAATCACGTTTGAGTCATTTTCAGACATGAGCTACCACATTTGACATATAGTTGATTAATGAATACTTAACAAATAATTGACAATAGAGGTCAGGACTGTACATACATTCAAGCTACATAAAAACCAGTCACATGCCCCACACCTTGTTAGGAAACGACTTCTTCATCTAAAATGTTTAGATCATGTGAGATGTTACAAGTAAAATAAATTCTCAACTAATTTGTCTGCCATCTATGCCACTTGAGCCAATGAACATTTAGTAAATTGCTAGAACTGCTGACTTGTGTTACAGTTCGTGCTTTGGTGTATTTTATAATCTGATTACGTTTTTCCAAAGCTAATGCAGTGTCAGGATCTGGAATTTTATTCTGTTCGCAAGTTAATAAGCTAGCCTATTATCATGGATACTGGCAGAAGACATGAGACTTCTGGGTCAGAGAGAAAGGACTTTATTACTCACAATGGAGCAAGTAAAATGAGTTTTATGTTGGCATTGGTTTTCCAACACAATTCAAGTCCCACGGGGACGATGGAGAAAGGCCTATGTGGATGCTTACACATAGCTGGTTCATGTGGCAGCCTGGGAGCACTAAGCTTGGGGAATATGCTGCTTTTACAGTAAGCAAATCTGCTCTCTGTCTGGAGGGACACATTATCTTATTTCTCAAGGTTGCTTGCTGTAAGCACAACCCTGAGCAATGGTCTGGGTAAAGATCAGTCATGGCCTTGCATGCTTTACATACCCAGCAAGAAGGTGTGAGGATGCTCAGGGCCCATGGTGGATTACCTTTCTCAACATATACTTAGTTGGTAAGGTATTTCAAGGTTGGCATAATTAAGTGGATCGCTTTTAATGCTATGTATTACTTTACTGATATTGTGTGCACAGTTTCATTATATACTTTAACATTTAGTATTATTTTTTGATATGTGAAACGAATTAGTTCAGCTTCTTACATAGTGCCATGCCTTTTGCCATTTCATTTACTGAAATGAGTTCAGATTTATATCAAATGGCTGTACCTAAATATACGTTTATTTTTCATTTTCTTGCTATATTCACTGCCATGCAAACTGTTTTAAAAATCCAGGTAATGGCATTAACCTTTAGCAACAGTCAATAATATATGGTTATGAAGCATCCCAGTACATCTGTTTTGGAGTCTGATAAAATCTGTTGAGTTTCTGCAAATAACCCAACTTTGTCCCAACATTTTAAACTCTTTTTCAGTCTCAGGTAGTTTATGTAATTCTTATAAAATCTCTATCTGAGACTATCCCTACTACACTTGTTATGTCTGTCATTACAACCCCCAGCTTTTTTCCGAGCCAAGTATTTGTATCTTATTTAAAATAGTATACTTGAGTATAGCTATATCCTGGTCAAGAAGAAAATTAATTTCTCTTCTTTTCCTCCATATCTGACAACATGCAAGATGACAGATGTTTATTCTATACGACTAGTATCATGGGCACTGTAAGTTAGGTAGGAACAGCATTGCAACTCTTAATGAAAGAGCTGTTTCAATTAGCACAGCCTAACCAGGCAACTGGAACTTGAGCCCCTTGGATTTTCTCTCTCTCTCTCTCTCAGCGTACTGGCACTCACTTTGGATTTCAGTTTGTTGGGTGAGTTCATGCTTGCTGTCTTTCCGTTATGAGGCTGTTAAGCTCCTTGAGGAAAGAACCTGGTTTTGCACAACCCATTGTACAGAGCACAGTGTGCACATTGTACGGGTTAAGTAAGTCTTGTTTAAAGGTTGTTTGTATTATTTGCTTATCTTTTTACTTTTATTGTGGAAATTTTAAACATAAGTAAAAGCAAAGTTAATAGTATAATAAACCTCTCCTTACCCATTACCTAACTTCACTTGTTATCAATGTATGGCCAGTCTTGTTTAATCAATGTATATCCTCATTCCCCCGCTCCCAACTCAGGTTGATTTGAAGTAAATCCCAGATGATAAGAAATGTATTTATCTGTAAAGAAATATATAATTTAGAATAATTATATTTCTTAGAATATAGCTATTAGGCCAAAATTACAATATTCCATAAATATCAGTCACATTTCATAAATTGTTATGAAAGGGAAAATCCTCTAGCTCAGTATTTTCTAGCTCAAATACTATAATTCCTATTCCATTTAAATTATATTATTATTCTTCTCTTGACACGTGTACTTGTGAGGAAAAAGTATTACTACCTAACTTTAGCCAGCCACTTCTGTTTTTGAAGGTTTTTTGTTGCCTTAGACATAGCTGAAAGTTTTTCCTCTGTGACAATCTTGATGTGACAGTTTCAACAGGTTGCAAATGAAGTGACCCTGACACTCCTCACTCAGGACACGTCAATGTGGGACATGTTCTTTATTGTTTGTGAAGGACTGATGGTTCATCTATTGGAAAAACACAAATCAGCTGTCAAAAGGCCTTTATTTGTGCAATAGTTCAGATTACAGCACCATTGGGCAACCCCTGTGAAGGATCATTCACTTTAACTTTCTGAGATGCTGGTATTTCATCACTTTTGTTGAGGTTCCATGTGGTTTGGTTCTCTGGAACTAACAATGGCCCCTGACCAGGTATGTTTTTGGATACAGTGATTGCCATGCTGCTTCCCTTTCTGGTGGGGAGAGGGGTAAAAATTGTGCTGCTGGGGATCATAAATAGCATTAGTTCAAAAAAATAACAATTGTTTCTGTTTTTTAGAACTAGGTCTGCTTCTGATTCAAATAAGCAGAGTGAAAGAAAGGCTTTCTTCTCAGAGCACCTGGGCAGTGCCGTATGCCAAGAGGCCATGGAGGACAATGGTGAAGCATGGGGATTCCAGGGTCAGTCTGGGTTTTAATTTGGCCTCCATCACCTATTTGCTATGTGAATTGGGCTATTTGCTTGACTACTCAAGTGCTAAATTTCCTTTCCTGAAATAAAGGGTAATCATAATACCTGGATCATAGGTCATTTATTTATTCAACAAGTATTTAAAGGATGCTGCTAATTGTCAAGTATACTTGCAGGCCCTGGCAATACAGCAGTGAACAACCATAGGTCCTTAAACTCTCGAAGATTACATTCAAGATTTTATACATACATATATATGTGTATATATATAAAATATATATACATATATATCACTATATCCTTACCCTCATTTTCCTTTATAACAGTTGTCTCCCTGACATTATATATTTATTTTCACCTATATATATGCATATACATATACACACACACACATATTTTATATATAAATGAATCAGGGTATACAATTCACATATATATGCACAATATATACATATATACACACATATATCATATATAAAGGAGTTCTATATATAAAGAGGTCTTATATATAAAGGAGTTAACATAGGTAAAGCTGTCAGCAAACATGAGGTGTTACTATTGCTCTCCCTCGCCTGGATCCAAAGGAGTAGGCAGACCATGGCTTAGCTAGGGAGGAACAGACCTTGTTTAAACGCTCGACATGCATCATTGTATGCTTTAGAGGAAGGGAATGAACATTCATTTTGCTGTGTGTGGCCTTGTGTGCAGCACTTTTAAGCCCTTCAAATAGTTCTATAAGTTGGGTATTTTAAGCCCAAGTTTTAAGAAGATGAAACAGAAAAAGATAAGGAATTTTGCCTACTTTGTGCACATGTATGGCTCTTATACTTTCCTCTCTACATGACATTTCTCACAGATGCTGTTTTTCAGGGAAGAGTTCAAAGGAACCACAGAGTTTGAAACTGTGTGTACAGAACAGGCCATTTGGGTTAGGCATGCCATTTGGCCTGCATTTACCCTGCCCCTTCTGAGATGATTGATTACAGGTAGTTCTTTATGTCCAGATCTCCATGTGCTATGGCTTGGCGGCCTTGATCTCACCCCATCCACAGATGCTCCCTGAGGCCAAGGCAGTGAGACAGAGACCGACTAGTGGCCTATATCAAGACTAACAGAAGTGAAATGCATTAGACTGTGAAAAATGATTTAATCATATATTTTTAAATGGTGACTGGTGGCAGCAGAAGAGGTAGACTAAGCATTAATAAAAGATGAAAAAGTAGGCAGAGGGGAGGGGAATAGGGGACGTAACAGAGCAGAGATGACTGGATAGCCCAGACTCAGACTGGTGGACTACCAGTCTACCATGGTATTCTAAGTGACCGCACAGGCCAATGATTTGACTGCTAAGAGGGCTTCCTGTTCTTATTTCCCTTTGGTACTTTAAATAAGTCCTCATTAACTGAGGCAACTTGAGCATGGAAACTGAAAGAGCCAAACATTCACATTAGATGATGCTGGGCTACATACATTTACTTTACAAAGCTACAGACAGGTAGGGAAGATAAGTACTGAGCAGGGAACATATCATTCCTTTTCTTGTTCTATATCTAGGCAAGCTCTGGAGAATCTGAGTCAGTGAGGAACACCCTGGAGAATCTGAAAAAGTCTGCAATGCTGAGATGTGATAGGCTTTAACACCCGACAAAGAACTAGGTATGAAGTTTGACTCACAGACCTTCCAGACACACTGGGACCTTTTTAAAAGCAAAGCTTGGGGTGACTCTAGGATTGTGATAAGATGTGGGAAAGTTGTTAGGTCAGACTCCTGACACTGACTTCTGCTGGCTACACAGACACTTGGCAATCAAATTGCCAAGAGTGGAGAGGGCAGTAGAACAGAGCAATGTTGCCTATTTAAAGTCTGGAGAGAAGTAAAACAGGCTCAGATGTTGGAGATGTGTTGCATGAATTGATACCTCTTCAGATTAGGTTCTGTTGAGAAATGAGGTGACTAAATCACCATGCACACTTGGGGAGGCTGTCACCTTCTCAGGGCCTTGGCTTTCTCAGCAGTGAAGAGGGTCAAGTTTGGACAAAGTTGGTCTCCAAACTCACAGCTCTAATAGTCTGTGAGTTCACAGTGAAAAATGTACCAAGTAGGCACCTTGGATTACTTTATCCAGACTGATGATCTCCAGAGAGGGGAATTCCTGGGGATGGATCAAATGCCATGAATATGAAATATATACAATTTTATAAAAATTCAAGTTATTTTAAACTGGAGCTCTGGAACACTGTTCAACCTCAAGACAAGCAGAAAGTGACTCATGTGGTATTGTGCAAAGCCGAAGACATTGAGGGTGGGTTGAATCTTGTGCAGTTATCTTGACTACAATGCACTTTACCTTTTCAGAAAGCATCTTGCCATCCTTCAAAACTCACTTCTGCGACTTAATTGCTCTCTGCTCAGTGTTTCCATAACGCTTTGTCTAACACTGAGCTTCTAATGTACTGAGTTCGTCTACAAGTCTCCCTCGTCTTCTAGACTTTGATCTCCTCAAAGGCAAGGACTGGGCCTTATTTATTTTTGCATCCATTATACAATGCCTGTAACCTGATAGCTCTATAAATGTTTGTTGACTGATGAATGATATCTTACTTAAATGTTTATGCTCAAGCTGACACTGAGAGCCAAATCAGAGAGGCAAAAAATTATAATGCAGCCAGTTCCCTAGGAGTTTAATTAAGTCTGAATAGAAATCATCACCAGTTGGATTTGGGAACAAGACTAGGAGGCAAAAGCTAATAAGATTGAGACCTGATAACCTAGTTGAATATTGAAAAAGGACAAAATCCTATTTGCCTCTGTTGATTAGTTAACAGTGATGAGATTGGTAAACTCCTGGGAAAGACCCAGTGTTCTCTGGGCACGTACCAAGCTACTGCAGGGAAGCATGTCGCCAGCAAGTGGTGCTGTGGAATTGGGGTGAAGGTCATTCAGCCCATTCAGCTTCAGTAACACCAGAGCCTACAGGGCACATAGATGGCCTAATCCATCTACGGATTAGGTGTTTTGATGTCAGTATTTGGACTTTTTCTTCTTAACAATATGCTAGATTTAATAAATGGTTTTATTTATTTACTTTATTCATTCATTTATTTAGCGAATATTTATAATGAGTGATTATTGTTTTCCAGACATAATTCTAGGCACAGGATGAAACAGTAAATAAATCAACAACATTCTTGTCTTTATGGAGATTATATTCTTGTGTGGAAGTCAGATAATAAACAAATGAGTAAACTATGGGTAGATATGAGAATTGATAAAGAAGAAAAAGGTAGAGAAGGGCAATATGAGCTCAGGGAGTGGGAAGGTTCATGGTGTTTGATATAGTGGCCAGTGAGGGCCTTATTGAGAAGGTAACTCTTGAGTAAGGAAATGAAAAAAGGAGAGAGCTCATCATGTGGTCCTTTGGGGAAGGGTAGAAAGAGGAGCAAGTACCAAGGCCCTGAGGTTGAAGTGGACCTGGTGAGTCAAGGATCGTTGAGCAAGCTGGTGTGGTGGAGTTGAGTGAATAAGGGGAGAGTAGCGGGAGAGAAGAGGTTGGAAAGATAACACAGGGTCACATCACATTGGGCCTGGTGGGACATGATAATGACTCGCCTTTTACTTCAAATGAGATGGGATGCCACTGGAGTGTTTTGAACAGAAGAATAACTCAGCTTGATATATAATATGAATATATATAATATATATATTCACATATATATATATTTTGAGATGGAGTCTTGCTCTGTCTTGCCCAGGCTGGAGTGCAGTGGTGTGATCTCGGCTCACTGCAGCCTCCACCTCCCAGGTTCAAGTGATTCTCCTGTCTCAGTCTCCTAAGTAGCTAAGACTACAGGCATGTGCCACCACACCTGGCTAATTTAGTATTTTCAGTAGAGATGGGGTTTCACCATGTTGACCAGGATGGTCTCAAACTCCTGACCTCCACCTGCCTTGGCCTCCCGAAGTGCTGGGATTACAGGCATGAGCCACCGTGCCTGGCCTTGACTTATATTTTAACAGCATCAATTGGCTACTGTTAAAGCAGTAAGAGCAGTAGCTGAGAGATCAGTTTTGAGGCTAATTGCAATAGATTACAGGAGCTTAGACAAGGGAAGGGACAGTTACAGTGAGGCTAGAAGTGATATGTTTTGAAGCTGAACAAACAAGGGAGATTGAGAATGAGCAGCTAGAAAAGTCAGAAGAAAACAAGGCAAATGTGAAGTCCTGGAAGGCAAGCAAAAAGGTATTTATTTAAGCAGGAAAGAGTGACCCTGCTAGGTCAGGTAAGGTGAGGACTGGGAAATCATCATCAGGTTTAGCAATGCAAGGTTCACTGGTGACCTTAAAAAGAGTAGTTTCAGGGGAGCTGTGGAGGCGGAAACTTGAATGATGTGATGGAATGCAAGGAGAGAGATCAGATCAGTGGATATATGCAGTACTTATAAGGACTTTTACTGAAAAGGGATGAAGAGAAATGAATATTAGCTGGTGGGACAAGTGAGACTTAAAAAGTTATTTTTAGATGAGCAAATTAACAATGCATTTGTATGCTGATAGGAGTAATTGAGTAGAGAAAGAAAAATGGAAGACGCAAGTGACAGCGAGGAGAATGCTGGTGCGACGTCCCAAAGTAGATGAGAGAGCATGGCCTTAGCTAGGAGCACAGAAAGTTTTTTCAGCCATAGAAAGAGGAGAGAAAGCAGAATATATTGTGCTGGAGACTGTGGAAGTTCTCTTCTGATGGCTTCAGTTTCCTCAGCAGAAGAGGAAGCAGACTGTTCACTTAGTGAGGATGGAGGAAGAGTTGGACATTTCAGGGGAGAGGAGACAACATGACACAGCCCTTTCCTAGCAAAAGGAGGGAATCTCTGCATGATAGGAAGTTAACAGAATGGAACACATTGTCAACGGAGAGATGTAAGCAGAGATAGGACGACAACTGTTGGGATGTCTTGGATGGAATTCAGGTAGTGGGTGGACGGTTTAGTGAGAGTTAAGTGTTCCTTTCTCAAACCTTTAATATTTATTATTTGAGAAACTTCTATCTGGAAAACGTTTTTAGTATTATATGTAAAATCACTGATGTGGTACACAAGTATTTACACACACATAAATGATATAAATATTTGTATTTATATATTCTAATTTATATAATACTTTTGGAATTCCATCTCATCAAAATATTAACAAAATACTTAACAAAACTCTAAAAATGAAAGAAGCTGAGTTTACCAAAACATGAAAAATTGAAAGTAAGGACTCTTATCTAATAGTTTGAGGGGAATGTCTGCTATTTCATAAGCACTGAAAGCCTCAATAATCTTGCAATAATAAAATTCATAAACTCTCAGCTCTCAAAAAACTGCTGGGAAATTGCCTCATTAACCTTTATAATACCCTCGTGAGGTCGGCAGGAATTTGACGAGATTTCCATTCTCCATAGTGGGGAAATGGAGACAGGGAGATTTGAAGAAAACTGTAGACATAGCTCAAATATAAGTAAATCCTGTGTTGAATCCCATGAGAGTCTTCAGTTTGGGGGTATATGAATGAATTACTCTATCAATCACCTTAAGATGAACCAGCCATTTTTAACCCGTATCATAGATTTTAAGAACAAAAAGTCACGTTAGAAGAAATGATGAGAGGGAAGAGAAGAAAAAAATCTAGCGAGCACTTTCCCTTCGAACTCTTTAAACTGTCTCCAATCATAGGTGTCAGAGAATTAAGGACTCATTCCTGTGCAGAGGACAAGAAGTTTGAGAAAAAAATGAATACTCTAAACAAAAACAGGAATTCTAAAGCTGCTAAAATTAAAGAAAGGAATGAGCATAAGGCCAAACAGGAGAATCTTATGTGAGGTATATAGGGGAATGAAAAGGAAAAAGTTCTGACATTTTGAAGTCTGGGAAAGCTGAACTGACTATATAAATCATGTGTTCTTGAACTGGAGTATGTTTTGTGAGGGGAAAGGTAATGGAAAAACTGATCATCTCGGCCAAGCATGGTGGCTCACGCCTGTAATCCCAGCACTGTGGGAGGCCGAGGTGGGTGGATCACCTGAGTTCCGGAGTTTGAGACCAGCCTGACCAACATGGTAAAACCCCATATCTACTAAAAATACAAAGATTAGCGTGGTGTCCAGTGCCTGTAATCCCAGTCAATAGGGAGGCTGATGGTGTTAAACCCACTAGGTCCTCACCTTTACATCTTTGAATAAGGAAAGTTTTTCATGAATATCTTTATTTTATTTTATTTTATTTTATTTTATTTTATTTTATTTTATTTTTTGACTTTCATAACCTTCCCCAATTCATGAATATCTCGTATACAGAAAATCTGGAAGGCAAGTATGAAAACTCCAAGCTTCTATAAGTAGGAAACTTGTCAAGATGACAGCTACAAAATTAACATGCACAGATATAGGTAAATAGAGATCCTTGTTACCCTTTTTTGCACACCTATGAAAATAATAGCAAAGATTTGTGAATTGCTTATTATGGTCCAGTAATTCTGCTAAGCACTTTTTATGTATTTTGTCATTTAATGACCCCAGTAACCCCGAGGGACAAGAAAACTGAGGCTCAAGGAGTTACCTTGACTAACCCAATAAATAAGTAGAGAAGTTGGGATTCCAGTTCTCCCTAACTCCAAAACTGGTGCTTTTTTGCACTTCAGCCCTGCCTACTTTCTGCTGGAGATAAAGATGGAAACACCAGGGCCCCAGGCCCACAATCACCTCTCTAAGGAGACATTCACAACAAATGCTCTTCAGCTTGCAATGAAAGCTTCACTCATCTGTTGCAGTAATTATAACATTTATTTTCTGGAACCTCTTCTAAGTCAAGTCCCATAGGTCCCAGGGAGAGACACATTCCTGTTCTGGAAGTCATGGGGGAGCATTAGCCCTGGCCCCATTGTCACCTCTTGTCACTGAAGTGACCCTGCATGCTTCCCTTCTTAGGCCACACCACCCAAGGTATGGGGAATAAGAAAAGAGGCAGTGGGTACAAATTCTAGCACCTGACTAAACTTTGAATTTTAATCCTTTTTAGAGAGGTGTGTGTGTGTGTTTGTGTGTATCCTCTACCCTTTCTCATTCACCAGACCAGGAACTTTACACAGGTGGTTTTTGTTTGTGTTGGTTTCAGAGGCTGATGAGTGTTATCTTATTCCTACTAATGACTTTCAAATCTCCCCCAGGATAAGTACTAGAAGGAAGAGAACCTTATTTTTTTATTTATTTTTGTCATACTGTATGCCTGGTGCCTAGTATAGAGTAAAAACTCAACAAATGTTTGTTTAATGAATGAATAAATTGGTCAAACTCTACTAGATTGAAGAAAAATAGCAAACTACCCTATCGCTATGGCCCTAGGGTACTTAAAGTATTTTGCAAATATAGATTTTCAGACTTTGCCACAGATCTGCAGAAATAGAGTTTGAAAATTTGTATTTTTAATAAGAACACCAGATACTTTTTAGTAGTAGGCAAATTGTGGAACACTGCCCTGGGATTTTGAATAAATATGCTTCTTATGTGTCAGTGTCTCATACGGTGCTTACCCCTTGTCATTTAACAGTCATTTATTGAGCAACTACTACAGTATTTCTGAGTCAATGCCAAGCATTTGTCTTTTTCTCCCGCTATATAACATTGTTAACATTGATTTCCAGGCTGTCTCACGGCTAATGCATTCTTTCACTTATTCATTCATTAGTTTGTTCATTCATTCAACAAACACACATTGAAAGTCCATGATAGACCAGTTGTGTCCACATGTTTCGTTGTAAGGGGAAATGTTCGCTGAAGTTATATCTCTGGGTCCCTGCTCAGCTGTTTTTACTCAGTTTGACAGGTAATTTATGGTGATGGTAGAGAACTGCGGAGAAGGGAGAAGCAGAAAGAGATGTGGCTTGGCCCTTTGTCAACATTATAATATAATTCTGCCCTTGGCAGAGAACAGACTCTGAGGGGCTTTCCAGATTTCTTTATTGGCCACAAATGTGGTTGGATGAAATATTGTGTGCCACTGGAGCTTGGAAATTATTATTTTTTTCAATATGGAAATTTTGGAGGCAATGGCATCTAACTTGGAGTGATTCTCTCCTGCTTATGCAGGAAGACTTATTTAATCTCCAAATCTAGTTTGTTTTTGCCACTTTGCCTATGATCTTTTCTTTAAGTATGAGATTCTTCTGGCTAGATGGTACTATTCACTATGAAGAACTAAAATGCCCACTGGAATTGTAGGCTTCACCCTCTGAGGTCCTATGTGTGTTAATGGATGTTTTTATTCATGAGTGTTAAAGCCAAGCTACATAGAATAGGTATGTGGACAAGAAAGCACCTTTGTGGTCAAGAGACCTGTCTTTGGAACTGGATGTGTTGTTGCTATTATCTAATCCACCCTGATGGCTCTGCAGAAGGACATATCCACCTCATCTGCTTCCAACTGCTGGCTTTGCCCCTTCTTTGCGTCTAAGCACCAGACCTTCAGGATTCCTCATTTTACATCTTTGACATCAAATGAAAAGAAAGACTGACAAATAAGCCCCACAGATATGTGAAGTGTACCCTTTAATATTTTTAACTATTGTGTCACAGCTGTCTCAGTTATTCCTGTAGCCAAGTCCTAAGTCCATCACCGACCTCCTCTCCCTTCTCCTCTTCCTCCTTTTCTTTTGCCTCAACCTCCCAAGTAGCTGAGACTACAGGTGTGCCCCACCATGCCCAGCTAATTTTTTTGTATTTTTAGTAGAGGTGGGATTTCCTCACGTTGGCCGGGCTGGTCTTGAACTCCTGAACTCAGGTAATCTGCCTGCCGTGGCCTCCCAAAGTGCTAGGATTGCAGGTGTGAGCCACCACACCTGGCCCTCTTCCTCCTTTTTCTTTAGTATCTACTATATTTGGGGCACTGTGCTAGAGGAAACAGTGGAGTCAGGAAACATTTTCTCAAAAAGTAGTCTATAAACTACCTGCATCAGATTAACCTGAGGTGCTGGGGAGGAAGACTCTTGAACCCCTCTAAACTTACTGAATGTACTCCCAGCGTGATAGGACCAAGAAATGCATTGCTAACTCATACCCCTGGTAATTCTCATGCACACAGAAGTCTGAGAACAACCAGTGAATCAGGAAAGATACAAACTCTGCAGCTTAGAAGTTGTTTGTCCTTAGTGGAGTTATTTGACCTCCCTGAGTTTCAGCTTCCTTAGCTGAAAAACCTCCAGGGTCCCTCTGAGGGATGGGGAGGAGAAATGTAAAGCATAGTTTCTGGCATACAGCATGTGCTCCACAGAGAGTCATTACTTGAAACTAGATGCTGTGGAGGGTAAGAAGTTTAGACAATCTAATTGTCATCACCTTTCTTTTTTCCTAAAACCTGTCCAACTCCCCTCTACATCAGTGGTTCTCAGTCTTGGCTGCTCATTAGAATCACCTCAGGAGTTGCGGTGTTTTAAAAATTCTGATGCTGGGTTCCCAGATTAATTCTATCAGAGTCTCTCTGGGGGTGAGACTATGGCATCATGATTTTTAAAAATTCCCCTGGTGATTCCAACATGCATCTGTCTACATTCCCTTCATTTTCTGTCTTTTCTTTCTGTCCAATAGCAGGCTTGGGCCTCTAATTCTGTTTTGGAAAATAGCCTAGGGTTATGTCATGGCCACCTCTAACCAATTAGAGAATTGTACTTTTTTGATTGTTTTTAAAAGGGACAGGTTCTGGTGTCCATCTTGTTTGTTGTTAAAAATGGACACCAGGCCAGGCACGGTGGCTCAAGCCTATAATCGCAGAACTTTGAGAGGCTGAGACGGGTGGATCACGAGGTCAGGAGATCGAGACCATCCTGGCTAACATGGTGAAACCCTGTTTCTACTAAAAAATACAGAAAAAAAAAAACTAGCCGGGTGAGGTGGCGGGCGCCTGTAGTCCCAGCTACTCGGGAGGCTGAGGCAGGAGAATGGCGTAAATCTGGGAGGCGGAGCTTGCAGTGAGCTGAGATCCGGCCACTGCACTCCAACGTGGGCGACAAAGCGAGACTCCATCTCAAAAATAAATAAATAAATAAATAAATAAATGGACACCATATAATAAGTCTGGAAGTAGGGCTAAATGACGATGTTGGTAAGGTGTGTTGTTAAACGACCTTCAAAGCGCACATGAGGAGCTTGACAGGGAAGCTTGGAGTAGGGGTGAGAAGCCCCAGTGAAGACAGACATGAAGGAAAGCTAGGGGCTCTGCTGGAAAGCTTGGCAAATAAATATTCTCTAAGCTCTGCTGTGGATAAAGGGAGGAAATTTCTTTTTAACTTCCTGTTTACATTCAAACTAGTGTAAGACAAAAACCAACCAACTGGCTGGGTGTGGTAGCTCATGCCTGTAATCCTAACACTTTGGGAGGCCTAGGTGGGAGGATGGCTTGAGCTTAGGAGATCAAGACCAGCCTGAGCAACATAGTCAGGCTCCATCTCTACAAAAAATAAAACACACACACACACACACACACACAACCACCACGGATACAAGTGAAAAGGATGATAGGATGGGATGGAGATTCCAGGGCCACTGGAATGAAAAACCCCCAAACTCTCAGAGTTCTTTCTCGTAACCCTGCTTTTCTGCTTCTTTTTGTACAACTGTTTTACTGCTCTTTCTCTGGTGAGCAGATTTCTGTGTTCCTCTAGGCATGGGGTATATGGTTTCCTCAGAGTTCCTGAGTTTATGTGCTACATTTCTGGCTAAAAAAGAGACTCAAACCACTCTTTGTTCTAGCTTCAGATTTTGTAGCTGAGGATCTTAATGGTCTAGGGTCAGGCATCACTTGTGACTACACAGATAATTTCTCTAAGGCCAACCAGCAGCTAATTTTGTGTGCAGTTGGTAATTTTATTTCCTTCAGATGGTGGAACAATTTGACTATAAAAGGTAACTGGGGTTATAAGGTGTGTACTCTTCCTCCTCCATGATCTCATTTTTACTATGATAAATGATAACTCATTAATCAATAACATCATGGTCATTTGCCAATTCTCTCTCTCTGTTTTTTTCACCATTTATCTAACCAGATGAATCAGTTATCTGATATGTGACCATCAGCTGTAGATAAATGACACATATTGGGGAATGTACTATTATTGTGACATTCATTGTAGAAATAGAACACATGGCATGTGAACTGGATTGTATACATGAGTGTGTGTGTATATCTACCATTTCAATCCATAACTTGTCCTTACACAAATTTAGATATTGAGTAAATATGTGTGTGTGTTTTATTTTTTGTAGAGATGGAGCCTCACTATGTTGCTCAGGCTAGTCTCGATCTCCTAAGTTTCCAGTTTACTAGTTGTGGGACACTGAGTAAGTTATACTTCCTCTAAGGTCCAGATGACTTATTTGTCAGATGAGGAAGAAAAATAATACTTGTTATGATGTGAGGGTTAAACACAATAATACCCTAAAATACTTAGCAAAATGCTTGGCACATTTAATAACCACTCGAGATATCTTAACAATTACTGTTTTAGTTTTTATTATTAAGCGACCAATCTTGGTCCCTAACTCATGAGATCTGCAAAGGACATATATATAAAACTTATATGTCATAGATGCTTTATGACATTATTTTAAAGAGATCTCAATTCAGGATGAATTCTTAAAAAAAAAAAAATTCTACCACCATTTGTTATAATCTGGCAGTGCTTACCAATAGGGATCAAAGGCTACAGGTTCACTTTCTCTATACTCAAGGACAGAGTAAAAGGGGTGGGGAAAAAACCCTCTGCCAATTTGCGACTCTGGCAGAAGGCTTGTTTAGAGATAAGCATTATTGAATGAGTTTCACTTTGCCCTACACCTAAGGTGATAAAACTGATAGACGTCATGACTTTCAGAAAGAGCAAGAGGTAACCTCACTGTCCAGTCAACATTGCTTTTGTGCAGGACAGAATGTAAGTCCAAGACAGCATATAGGGCACTCCTGAATATGTAACCCGTGTAGAAGTTGTCCTCTCATCTCTGGCTCTAATCTTATTAGAGATTTTTGGGGAAGGGGAATGAAATAAGCATTAAAAAAATTATTTATCATGTGCTAAGTGTTGTACTATATGCTATTTGTAACACGGTAGTCTACTCTTACCCAGGGGGTTACGTTCTGAGACCCCTAATGGATGCCTGAAATTGTGGATATATGGAATCCTATGTATGTATATCCTATGTATGTATATTATGCTTTTTTCTCTGTATGCATACCTATGATAACGTTTAATCTATAAACTAGGCACAGTAAAAGATTAGCAGCAATAATTAACAATAAAATAAAACAATTAAAACAATATACTGTAATAAAGGGCTGCTCTGCCTGTGGAGTAATCATTCTTTTATTCATTTACTTTCTTAATAAACTTGTTTCCACTTCAAAAAAAAATACCAAATATACTATAAGAAAAGTTATGTGACTATGGCCTCTCTCTCTCTCTTTCTGTCTCAAAATATAACAGCTGGGCTCAGTGGCTCATGCCTATAATCCCAGCACATTGGGAGGCTGAGGCGAGTGGATCACATGATACCAGGAGTTTGAGGTCAGCCTGACCAACATAGTGAAACCCTGTCTCTACTAAAAGTACAAAAATTAGCCGGGCATGGTGGTGAATGTCTGTAATCCCAGTGATATGGCTTGGCTGTGTCCTCACACAAATTTCATCTTGAATTGTAGTTCCCATAATCCCCACACGTCATGGGAGGGACCCAGTGGGAGGTAATTGAATTACAGGGCGGTTACCCTCTTGCTGTTTTACATATATTTACATAATTTTGCTGTATTCACCAACTTTCGAACGTCAGTTGACTGTAGAAAGTGCAAGGGCAGATAAGGGGGGACTACTGTATTATATTAGGGGACAAATTTGTGATGCAGGTATTAGCTCCATTTGACAAATGGGAAAGCTGAGGAGAGAAAGACACTAATGGAACAAGGACTAATGTAACAACTAGCTAAGAGGTGGAGTTGAAATTTTAAAAGTATTTCATTATGAAATATACACACAAAAATTAAACAAAAAACATACATATTTTAATAAATAATTATGAAGCAGACATAAAACTATAATCAAGAAATAAAACAAAACTCTTTATGTATCCTTCCCAAATGATGATCTGTACATCTCCCTACAGGTAACCACTCTACTGACTTGTGTGGTAATCAATTCCTTTCTATATTTAAAACTTATCAACCACTAAGAACCACTGGTGTTTAACTTTATATAAATGGAATCATACTGTAAATATGTCAATTCTCCTGAAATTGATTTATAGACTCAACAATCACAATAAAAATCCCAATAATTATTTTTACAAGTTGATTGTAAAATACATACAGAAACGTGAAAGACCAAGAATTGGTGAGGCAGTCTAGAAGCAAAATAATAAAGCAGGAAAACCTGTTCTACCAAATAGAAAAACTTACAAGCCATACTGAGTAAGACAGGGTGGTGTTGCCCCAAGAATAGACACATAGACCAATGGGACAGAAAAGAGCCTGAATCAAACTCATATTCATGTAGATACTTGATATGTAACAAGCTGACATTGCAGGCTAGTGTAGAAAAGGTGGTCTTTTTGATAAACATTGTTGGGACCATTGGGTAGCCATATGGAGGAAAATCCCCAAATACAAAAGTCAATGCTAGAACGATCAAATACTGAAATGTTAAAGGCTATAAAGCTTTTAGAAAATATATTGGAATGCCGGGTGCGGTGGCTCATGCCTGTAATCCCAGCACTTTGGGAGGCCGAGGCGGGTGGATCACGAGGTCAGGAGATCGAAACCATCCTGGCTAACATGGTGAAACCCCGTCTCTAATAAAAATACAAAAAAATTAGCCGGGCTTGGTGGCGGGCGCCTGTAGTCTCAGCTACTCGGGAGGCTGAGTCAGGAGAATGGCGTGAACCCAGGAGGTGGAGCTTGCAGTGAGCCGAGATCGCGCCACTGCACTCCAGCCTGGGCGACAGAGTGAGACTCCATCTCAAAAAAAAAAATATATATATATATATAGGAATATGTCTTCATGACTTCAGGGTTTGGAAGGATTTTTTAAGCCACAAAAGCAGAATTAGAGTTAAGTCTATAACTGATTGGTTTCAAAGTCCATGCTCTTTTCACTATGATATGTTTTAACAGAGGGCCAAATATCTCTGTCCAGTGGATTTCTTGATGCTGCATTTGTATTTGTGAAAGAAAAGAGGGAAAGAGAGACTGGATTAAAAAATCTTGGAACAGCCATGGAAGTAATGCTATTTCTTAAAAACAAACACCATCATCTTCACACATGCATGACTAATGCCCCAAAACAGCATCGCCTGTGTGAAAAATCAGGTGAAATGGATCTAATTCTGCTCCCTCACAGCTGAAGCTGAGTAGGGATGAACACTGGCATGAGTCACAAGGTTCTGGAGCTTGTCACTTCTTCATACAGGGATCTTCGGTCCCCACACACGATTTGTCTTTTGATTTTATTTCCTGCTGGACAATGCCAGGTTCACAGTCCTGAGTCTATGAGATAGAAGGGACAGCAGAAGAACTGCATTAGACTTGTTTCCTGGGAGGGGACCCAGATTAGCTAGGTTTGCAGAAAGGGCCATAACGACATGATCCAAGAACACACAGAGACCATGACAGCAAGTAGTCGTGATGGGATTGCAGATAGAGAAATGGAAAAAGTCACTGCTAGGCTGTCCAAAGAAGTGTTTGAGGGCAGTAATCCAGATCATCAGACAAGCTGAGCTGTGGCCTAGGCCCTTGTGGCCAGCTTTTTATATGCATCCCCAAGTGGGCATCCTAGTATTCTTAGCAATGTCCCTTCCATGCTTTATCCTTCTAGACTAGTAAAGCAGCTCTCCACGTCTCTCTGTGTCAGTGTTTCCTCAGCAGTCAACAGCAGAAGAGAGGATCAGGCAGGCTCCCTGCTTGATAGTGTAGAGCGCAAGCAGAAAGAGTTATCCCAGCACTACTATCTACTCGCACTTACTGTGGAAGGTATTAATTAGTACTCTTTGGTTGCAAGTAATAGAAGCAAGTTACTTGAATTAATATAAGGGGGGAAAGGGGCAGGGGGAGGGAGGAAAAGGGGCACCATGGAACTCAAGAGCAGGAATGTAGTTGGGCTAAGTGAGGGACTGGAAAGGGGAATGAGAAGGCCCGGGGCTCACTCTCTCCATGATTTTCTGTGATTTCTGCACAGCTACTTCACTATGCTGCCCAGTTTCTCTGTTCCCTTGTACACAGATACAAGGCAGGGGAATATGGTTGTCTAACATATTTACATTGATATTTCTTGAATTTATAAATTGTATTTCTAGCCACATAGTCTTAATCATAGATAGTTCAATTATTGAGGCAGATCAAATGATTGACACAGCTGGGTATACATCCCTGGCCCAATCAGTTATAGCAAGTGGGCCAAGAGCACAGGGCACAAACACGGCTCTTAGGGATCTACTTGTGTTGAGGAAAATTCCCACAGAAGGTGCGGGGACGTTATTTGCTTGCAGATGTGGCAGACTGGCCAAAACTGTCTACTTTGGAGGGGCACTGTACAACCTTGGGAACATCACGTCATCTCCCTAAGTCTCTATTTCTTTCTATATAATAAGAAGGGGTTGGAATCAAATACTTTTTTTTGTGATCAATTACAGCTTCAATTTGAGCATTTATAAACTCAGTGCCCCTCCTTTTCTCCTTCTAGGAAATTTTCTTTTTCTTTTCCTTTTTTTTTTTTTGAGTTGGAGTTTTGCTCTTGTTGCCCAGGCTGGAGTGCAATGGCGAGATCTTGGCTCACCACAACCTCCGCCTCCCAGGTTCAAGCGATTCTCCTTCCTCAGCCTCTGAGTAGCTGGGATTACAGGCATGCACCACCAGGCCTGGCTAAATTTTTCTTTGTATTTTTAGTAGAGACAGGGTTTCACCATGTTGGTCAGGCTGGTCTCGAACTCCTAACCTCAAGATCTGCCTGCCTCAACCTCCCGAAGTGTGGGGATTACAGGCGTGAGCCACTGTGCCTGGTCATTCTGCGAAATTTTCTAGAGCTCAACAACCAGTCATTTCTGGTTACTGGAGTATACCTTTACAGAAGAGCCACCATATTTTACCCAAGACTCCTTTCCTTTTCAAATTGGCCTAAATTATTTTCCTTCTGGAAATTGGGACCAGATCAAGAAGACTATGTATAATAGGTGGCTCAGGAGGCAGGTCAGGAAGCCCTGTTTGAATTCCTCTGTCTCTTTCAACCTCCACACAGAGGAGTGACTGCAGACATCCTGCACTAGGCAGGCAGATGGTTAGAGCTTGCAGACATCCTGCAGGAGGCAGGCAATGGTTAGAGCTGGATGGACTGTACTTGGTAGTTAGTTTTCTCCTCCACTTGCTACTTGTGTTATCTCCCTACCAAACGACAGTAGATGGTTCATTTGCTTTAACTATGAACTCAATGCTAGCTAATAGGAACAAGTAGAAAGTGAATAACTATTTCCATATCGTTTGACCCAGCAATCCCATTACTGGGCATATACCCAAAGGATTATAAATCATTCTACGATAAAGATACATGCACATGTATGTCTATTGCGGCACTATTCACAATAGTAAAGACTTGGAACCAACCCAAATGTCCATCAATGATAGACTGGATTAAGAAAATGTGGCACATATACACCATGGAATACTACGCAGCCATAAAAAAGGATGAGTTCATGTCCTTTGTGGGGACATGGATGAAGCTGGAAACCATCATTCTCAGCAAACAAGATCAGAAAACCAAACACCGCATGTTCTCACTGGTAAGTGGGAGTTGAACAATAAGAACACATGGACACAGGGAGGGGAACATCACACACAGGGGCCTGTCGGGGGGTGGGGGGCTAGGGGAGGGAGAACATTAGGAGAAATATCTAACGTAGGTGACAGGTTGATGGGTGCAGCAAACCACTAGGGCACGTGTATACCTATGTAACAAAACTGCACAATCTGCACATGTACCCCAGGACTTAAAAAAAAAAAAAAAAAAAAACCTGGCCGGAAAAAAAAAAAAAAGTATTTCCTCAGTTAACCAGTATTTCCTCAGTTAACCTCTCTCTCAGTTCCTCCCAGACCTGCCCATTATCCACCCTTACGCGCTAGTGTATATCAGATTGTTTTCACACACTGGTCAAGTCTAAGTTGCTTCAAGCCTGGAGCTGCTCGCATTCCAGCGCAGCTCCCCAGCAATTGCTCTACTCAGTCAGAGATGCCGAGAAGTGGGCGGGATACTGCAGCCCCGCCGCTCTCCTCGATGACTCCACCCACTCACGGCTCTGGGCGCCACCCCAGGCTCCTCCCACCATTAATGATCACTTCTGTCATCCCAGGGAAATTCTTTGAGCAAATACAACCAACCACTTGTTGGCCTTCTAGATCAGAAAGTTAACCACTGCTGTGTCCCAGTTCTTTTCCCCAGAATCCCTGGACCCCAGGACAGCCAGAGAATCCACCCTGGCATGAATGGGTGGATATATGTGCAATTTGCAAGCCCTCTGTCATTGTTATTGTTGTCAAGAATAATAATAACATCGTACCTATATAGTACTTCCTATTTCCACACCCTTTTCTTCTCTCCATTTTCTCAAACAACCCTATCAGATGAAGGAGAGCTTCAGATGAAGAGCCTTGTCCGAGGGCTCAGATACCTGGAGGTGGCAGTTTTGTTGTGGCTACAAATGGGGCTGATGATGCTGGAGATTCTCCAGGCAAGCAGCTTTCAACTAGGGTCCACCCCCTCCTTAATAGGCAGCCCGGGAGTCGTTTCTACTCCGCCGCTGCCCCTCTCTCCAGCCTCTAGGTGGAGACAAGAATGGAGGAGGAGGAGATCAGACATTTTACAATGTGTGAGGACTTAGACTGGAGTGTGACTTGAGGAAGACAGTTTTCCTGTCTGAGGACCCTACTATTCCACACACCCCCATATGTACGCACACATTTACATAGAATATTTAATATGAAAATTACATTGCTCTAGCTACAGTTTGCTAATAAATCTCCACACATACATTTCCAAATAGTTTTTCAAATTTTTAAGAGCTGTTACAAATGGATTTTTATGTGGCAGATTCCTCAATCTTTTCTTTTCTTGGTTTCTGAATTGTGCAACTTGTTTATAAAGACTTTCTGCACTTCAGGATTATATTTTTAAAAATTCTTCTATAATTTTTTTCTAGTTTTTTTTTTTTTTTTTTTTAATGTAAATCATTTACTTCAGGGGATTTAACCCAGAGTAAAGTGTGGGCTAAAGATCTATCTTCATTTTTCTCTCAGAGACCTGCCTAGTTCTACCAACACCATTAGGAAAGAATTTACCAGTTACAAGCAGTGAAAAATCAGAAGTGTAGGGTCTATTGTTAGTGAGCTTCTGCATGCATTTTGCCAATTGTATTCTGTATTATTGCTATGGGATAGTGAAAATGCGATTTACACATATATTACATGAACTGCGCAGGAAAGATATTGTTCACTATGCTTAGATATATTTATAGTTATAAAAGGGTGCTTTTGATGAAAAAAAAAATGCAGTGAGGACCCAGGAATAAAATAGTTACATTTAATTAAAATATTTAAGATAGCAGTAGCAGCAGTTAGCATATATGAAAAGTCAGCAGAAATTTTAAATCTCTAAAAGGCTGTGTTTTGCACTTTCTTCTAAGAGTCAGTAGAGTAAGACGAATTGACAAATCAGGCAGAATAGCAGGACAGATAAGAGTCTGGTGAAGTTTAAATGCTGCAGGGCTTTCTTAGGACACCATGCAGGCGGCTTAGGCCTAGCCTATGATTTTGGAGGGTCAAAAATGCTCAATCCTCTGCCTTTCAGGGTGTTCATGGAAATGCAGTCGACTAAATGGAATATGTGAAGTGAGGAGGAGCTAGGGAAGTGGTGGGCAGCCTCTACCTTTTACATTCTCCTTCCTTTAGCTGCCTTATTAACAACTGTAAAGTGACCTGGGGACTGAGTCCCTTTTCAGTGCTGCAATTGATTTTTCCATTTCCTTATTTGATATTTAATTACACTAAATAATTTTTGGAAAAGATGTGAGGAGCAATCTTTGATCCAGGAACAGCATCAAGGAGCAGCCTTGACATCCTCCTAGTCTCCATCAGTGCCCTGAAACAATCCCCCAAACTCATATAAACTAAGGAAATCAAGGTGCTCACCTTGCAAAACTCCTCCAGGACCAGGAACTTCTCAGCAATCTGACTGGGCTTGCTGCCCCTCAAACCCTCTATACAGAAAATCACTTCTGTCATATCTCTATTTGACATACATAATTCTAAATTTACATTACTATATATTCCTGATTTCTACCAAAACTCAGGAAAAAAGCAGATATTTTGATGAGATCAACACTAAAAATATCAGTCCAAAGAATGTTCTGAGTAGTGTTATGAAGAATGTGATAATGAAGGAGTTTTACTTGCTATTCATTTATTCACTTACATTGATTCAGCAAGGAATAAATATGTCCCTGTTATGAAACGTTAGCTTGCAAAAGCAGAAAGCCTATTTCAAACTAGTTTAATGAATAAAAAGATGAATTAGCCCATTTAACTGGAAAGTCCAGAGGAAGGGCAGGCTTTAGGGTTGATTTTTTTCAGTGTTTCAGTGATGTGCTTCTCTATATGGAGGTATCACTTTTATCCTTTTGCTGGCTAAGTGTTTATAGAAGTTCCAATTTCACACCCTCATAACATAAGAGCTCTTCTGTTTCATCACTCACTTGGCCTGGACCTGGTTAGGTCAATGATCTGTAGACTGTGGCCCAAGGAATGGAACGTGCTGTCTTGCTTCAGCAATGTGTGCATGTGTGTGTGTATGTGTGGGTTGATATTCAGTTGAAGATCTAACAGTTAGGATGTGGAAAGGAGGAAGGTATACTTGGGTCACCCGACAAAAAATGTCTACTGTAGAATGTGTATCACTCTGTGGGAGATAAAAATACGAATCAGAGGACCTCCTGCTCTCAAGGGCCTCAAAGAGAAATAGTTAAGATATAGTCCCTGAATATCTATACATCAACGTGCTTTCACTGCCACATTTGCCAACTTTGAGATTGTAATCGAAGCCTCATGAAAGAGAGCATTGTTATGTTTTGCAGGACTCTGTGGGGAACTGCAACCCTGGATTTACAGCACTTACATAATTAAAGCAAACAGAAAATGTAGTGAAAACACTGGATAAGAAGAGAAAAAAACTAGAGCATTCACAATACTAATTCCTACCACCTGAGTATATTCATTGATGGTCTGCTCATTTGTAACAAGCTTCTTATTCTGCATGTGGGAAAATAAAATCAAATGTTATAATTTTCCATCCTAGAGCTCCCTACTTCTAAGCTATTCCCTTGTACTTTGTGGCTTCATTTGACTTGTCTCTCACTTGGAAGCTACCACTGTGACCGGCTGAATAATGGTCCTGGGAGATGTTCTCATTAGAATCCCTGAAACTGTGAATGTTGCCTTATATTGCAAAAAATATTTTTTTATCTTCTTATCCAATGTTTTCACTACATTTTTTGTAGTGAAAAGGGATTTTGCAGATGTGACCAAGTTAAGGATCTCAAGACAGGGAGGTTACTCTGGATTATCCAGCCGGATCTAGTGTAATCACAAGAATTCTTGTAAAAGGGAGGGCTGTCATTGTGCTGTTTACCTCTGTTCTGGTAGAAGCCAACGCTGCTAGGCAGGAACATAGGAAAAATCCAAAAAGGAATTGCCGAAGGCATGGATGATCATGCTTTGTCACCTCATCTTGTCTTCAGGTCTCTCATGAACCATATCGTCTCTTCTTTCCTCCTCTAGCGTAGTGTAGATGGGCTTTAAAATGGTTCCTCAGGGTTGACATTTACTAAACATGTCCACATTGCAGTCACAGGCTGGGGCTGGAGAGCCGGGGTATCGGATACTCTCACCTTGAACGCAACCCTTTTACTTAGGGACACAAATATAGCAAGAGCAAGCCCAGCTTGGTAATATTTTTAGAAAGATATACAAAAATTCTAAATCATGGGGAGTATTTAACCTTTAATTAATGACCTCAAATAACTTTTTAAAAAGACATAAAAATGAGAGAAAATAAGGTACTTTGGCCTCTCATCTTGTAGACCCAGGACTTTGTCTATTGCCATTTTATTCTGACCCTTTTGTTCTTTAGTCTGGGGCACAAATGTCCTCACTACCACCCTTTCTTTGTTTCTGCTTCCATGAAGACCTAGCAAATAATAGAAAGAGCCCGAGAGAGCAGGAAAGATTGAGAAAGAACAGGGACGATAAAAATCAAGATTAGGCAATCGAAAAGGAAAAATAATTAAATCAAAGTTTGGAAATTGTCATGATGTAGTCCCAAATTATACAACCGGGGATGTAGGTGCAAATCCAGGTTGTGTGGGTCCTAAAACTTATGCAGTCTCTGGCCCTCTTGAAGAAAAATACAAATGTCTGATTTGCTAATTTTATAGAAACAAATGACCAAGTGAACCTATTGGCAGGGAACCATTTAAGGCCTTGGAAAGGGTCTGTGCAAGAGGGTCCCTGAAGCTTAGGCTTCATTTTACAGTAGATGCTCCTTTGCAGGGCCAAGGAACAGACTGCAGATGGCACTTGTGACACAGGTGCACACACCCTCCCGTTTTCCTTGTCTGGCCCCAGGGCAGAAGCCTGATGCCTCCTGTTAGTGATAGCATTAGTGATGTTTGTTGGAGCATAAATTGGCTGTTGAGGACTCTGCAAAGCTCATGTCCTGGAAAAGTTGAAGGGATTTTGTTGGGTCTCAGGACTTGATCTAAGCAGGGTGGTTATGCCAATGGCATCAGTTGCGCTCAAAGATGAGGGCTCAGCTTCTTCAAAAATATATCTTTTGGCCAGGCACAGTGGCTCATGCCTATAATCCCAGCACTTTGGGAGGCTGAGGCATGTGGTTCTCTTGAGGTCAGGGGTTTGAGACCAGCCTGGCCAACATGGCGAAACCCCGTCTCTAGTAAAAATACAAAAATTAGCTGGGTGTTGTGGAACACACTTGTAATCCCAGCTACTTGGGGGGCTGAAGCGAATCACTTGAACTTGGGTGGTGGATGTTGCAGTGAGCTGAGATCGTGCCATTGTACTCCAGCCCGGGCAACAGGGCGAGACCCTCTCTCTATACATATACATATACATATACATATACATATACATATACATATACATATACATATACATATACATGTATATAAATATATGTATGTATTTGATTCTTTTCAAAATTCTGTTTGTATGTTTAGACAGGGCCCTCAGAAAAATTCCAGTGGGCCTCATTGCATCAAACACTGTTGACACAGTCCCTTGGACTACTGAGTTCACCAGAATAACATCTGTGGGCTTTGGGAGTTTGCTTCAATGCAAGCAGATGCAACCCAGAACAGTGCGGGCATTAATATCCCTGGGGCAACCCTCAACCGATGGGGGAGTAAGTGAGTGGAAAAATGTTCCATATTTCCCCTCCTGCAGTGGGAAAATGCTAAAATGTGTCCCACAAAACTTGTTAGACAGCCCTGTTCGCCCAGGATGGTGATTCCCTTATGACTGCTTTTCTCCCATACCGGTCAGTTCCCCACTTCCTCATTTCTGCTTCCTGGGATTATCTCCAGTGCAAGCTATCTGCTTCCAGGTCTTTGTCATAGGGTCTGCTTTTAGAAAAACCCAAACTAAGGCATTACTTAAAACCACATGGCTACTCATTAGGGAAAGTCAAGACTTTCTTTACTTAATTATAGGGATGGAGATAAGAACATTTTTCTATCTTTTATTTTGAAATCTCACTGCCAGTCCTAATCATCTGGTAACTTAGAGGATACTCTGCTTCTCTTTCCTTCAACTGGCAGCAACTTCCTCTTTAGGGGCCATGTCAATCTGCACTCCCAAATTATAACACCCAGAATCAAGCCAGATCAGATACAACACTAATGCAGGAATATCTAAGGCAAACATGCCATTTTTTAAAAAAAAGACTGTTTTATATCAGTCTTGGACTTTACTTGCAAGCCTTTCAAAAAGACACATGGAAACAATTGCAATGAAAGGATTTTACGCATTTTTGGTGCAAAGTTTATTTATTCAGATTGTCTTTATAGTTGGATCTCATCATGTTAGAGGATTTTGGAGAAACTCTTCAGTTTCATTTTCAAAGCTATAGATGTCTTATTTGTATAATTATCATTTTTTGTACAAAGTGACCCAGTTTGAGGGTTCAGTTAGAATTTTGTATTCTTCACAGATTTTCCTACTGAATACACAAATTAATTCTTTTGTTTGATGATTTCCAAAGCAGTTCTTGGCAACAATAACTTTTCACATTTTCGTGTAAAAGCAAACCTTATGTAAATAACCAACTGCAGAAGCTTTAAACTTCATTCTAATCCTTCAGAGTCAACTTGACTTTTCTGAGTTTTATTTTTAAAACTTTAAATATCAGAGAAAATTCATTATCTTGACTCTTTTTTAAAATCAGACTTATCAGGGCCTCATTGGTTAGGATGAAGAGGATTAAATTAAACTCAAGTTGTCAGGCATCTGATTATGTACTTCAAGAGCTGGGAAAAGGCTGGGCATGGGTGGCTCACACCTACAGGTAATTCCAGCACTTTGGGAGGCTGAGGTGGGCAGATCACCTGAGGTCAGGAGTTTGATACCAGCCTGGCCAACATGGTAAAACCCCATCTCTACTAAAAATACAAAATTTAGCCAGGCATGGTGGCACCTGCCTATAATCCTAGCTACCTGGGAGGCTGAGGCAGGAGAATTGCCAGAACCTGGGAGGCAGAGGCTGCAGTGAGCCAAGATCGGGCCACTGCACTCCAGCCTGGGTGACAGAGTGAAACTCCGTCTCAAAAAAAAAATATATATATATATATAAGCCAGGTGTGGTGGTGAGCTT
>NW_012103854.1:2379748-2382679 GCF_000951045.1 Mandrillus leucophaeus
GAGAGATTGGGGGTTGGGTGGAAAAAACCTGAAATAACTGGGTTTATTTAATTTAGAAAAAACAAATTTAGCAGTGGTTTAATAATATCTGAAATCCAAATGCTAGTTTTTCCTCTCCACCTTGAGGGTCACTTTGCAACATTCTATTTGAATGAAAAAAAAAAAAAAAACAAAAACAGATTCAACTATGAGTAACTGACTTGGTTGCAGTACAGTGTACAGTGAGCTTTGGAATATCATTCCAGAAGGCCCACGCTGGGTGGCTGTCGGTCTGTGAAAGTTCAATCCTTTTCACAGACTCCCTGCCTGAGTGAGTTTGCAGAACTACTTGTTCATTTTTCTAAGTGTCCAGGAGGTATGTGTTGGAAAAGAAATGCACACACATACATATAATGCACACACACTCATTCCCATTTCCGAAGGACTAATATAAATCCTTAAAAGACACAGAATAAACTGATAAAAAAGAAGAGAATAATTTTCCTAATGAACTCATAACTTACAAGGTTTACTCTGCCCACAATAAAATTGGTTAATAGTTGGAACTCTTAATTTTTCCATTACTGAGTCACTACCCCAATGGGAGCTTTCTTGTTTCAAACACCTCTCTTATTTCAAGTCTTTAGCCCAGTATTTCTCAAAATATGTCCTCAAATTGCCACTATCAGAATTATCTGGAATGATTGTTCAAAATCCAGATACTTGAAAATGAATTTCTAAGGGTAGGCCTCAGAAATCTGCACATGAAAAAAGTTCCCTGGTAATTCATTTAACACCAAAATTTGAGAACACTCCTTTTAACTGCTATGATGAAAAGGTTTATTTATTTATTTTTATCTTGCTCCTGGATATAAAACAAGAGTAAACTCTCTCTGCCACATTCTTAGTTTGGAGGTTGGGCAGTCTTAAAAATGGGTCAGAAAATTGGGTAGTTCATGTGTTCTACAGATTTTTAATGAAGGTTGATACTCAGCCTTTTGAAATGGCATGTAGGGGCAAAGAACTAAGAGAGGTGAGGAAATAGAAACCCAACCAACCAACTATGCATAAAGTACTAGTCTAAGTGTTAAACAATTTCTGTTTCAAGTTCCCCAATGTTAGTGATTTCTTCCTTTCATCTAGCTTTCCATCTTTTCTTCCATTAAAAAGATTTATTTGTATATGTGCACGGAATTGAATTCATCAAAATTGTTGGTCACATTATATCCTCCTCATAGGTTCATGCATAGTCTTTTGTTTTATTCAGTTTTTTAATTAGATATTTTAATTAATGCAATAAATACCTGAGAAAGCAACACCTAAATCAAAAGCTAGTACCTTGACAATAACTGTGAGCAGAACACCAAAACCACTCTGTTCTTCTGGAAACCATAGTCAAGGGAACTCAGGACCTGACAAGCCAGCAGAAGGTTAAGAAGTTCTTACCAGCCAAGCTCCTGGCCTCTCTTTCTGTGGAATCTGGTCAAGCAGATGGTAAAATCACCATTTGTCCCCTTTTCTTCTCCAAAATCTTGATTTGTGAGAGAAAAGGACTTGTGTGACTAGTCTTGGGGGTATAAACTCTGGTGTACATTTGGTATGAATATTCACAATTGTCTAATCATTTTCCTCCCAGAAGTAGACTTTCCTTTTGTCTTTGGCTTTCTGTGTTTTTGTATCATAAAGAGAGGTACCACAGGGTAGAAAATGGGCCCCAAACTCCTATAAGCCCTTTGTTTGAACTGGTCCTGCTGATTGGTCAGTTTTTTGGTTCTGATGAGACAAATGTCTATTTAGACAAACTTTGCTGTAGGTGCCTGAAGTAAAAACTGGATAAGGTTCCCCTCTCATCCTGTTTGACGTCCTTGATAGCTTAGCTTGTGACTAAGTGGGAGTACTTTCTCTTGGTCTCTGCCATCCAGGAGATGTGATTTTCAGTTCATATCTGGTAGCTAGTCAGAAAATGGCTGGGAACTCGAAACACAAGATTTAAGCAGCACACTCTTTGTTCCAAACATGTCAAGCTCTCAGGGGAGTTTGTTTTAAGGAGTCCCATCCACAGAGACTTTTTTCATTTTAACATTCTTTATCTGGTTAGTCCTGGAAAAGTCCAATACCAGGAGGGGCTACCTGGCATCACAGACTAAGGGGTTTGTGACTAGTGACTGTCCCCATCTCCCAAATCTGTGGGATACCGGGACAACATAAGCCCAAATGCCACCCTCAACCACCTGTGGCAACAAGAGTTTTTTGCTATCTGAACCTATTCCTGAAATGAATTTTTGGGGATTGTGGGGAGTGACTCTTCTATGTACTCTCCATATAACACCCCTAGCTTATATGGTAAAAACTTACTCTAAACCTGGAAAATTACCTACTGGGCTCTCTATCAAGTAGCTTATTGGACTGAGTTGCTATTGGAGTAAGTACATCACTGCAAATTATTTGTGTGACTCTTGACGTTTCAGAATAACCATTTGTTACTGACCCTTTTCCCTTCCATGAACAGCTTTTGATTTCCTGTCTTCTTCTATCTGTGGGGCACACTGGGCTTTCGAGTCTTTGTGTGTAGATGGTTAGCTGAGAAGCTGAGACCCTAGAGAATGTGGCTGACAGAATTGTAGGTTATACTTTACTTGCAAGTAGTGAAGGTTTTTTTGTTGTTGTTGTCTTTGGGGGTAGTTCTGGATCTTGGGAGGATTACTTTGAACCACTTCGGAGATGTCTCACGCATCCTTATTTAAGCCATAACTTTGGTGAAGGCTTACTGGTTTTGTGAATGACTTGAGAAGGTACTTTTGGTTTAACAAAACAAAGCTCAAGCCAGGATGGCTGTTTTTCCTGGCGGAAATCTGATAAGAGATTTGAAAAAATATGTTTATATTTCTTAAGAGCTTTATAGTCAAAAGTCAACTTAACTAAAAGCTGATATTCAGGCCTTTTTTTTTTTTT
>NW_012103854.1:2383549-2410245 GCF_000951045.1 Mandrillus leucophaeus
AAAATAATTATATATGAAAATATTAAAGTCTTGTGTCTTCAAGGAGGTTAAGGGAAAGGATAAAAAGACTCTGCTAAGTAATCTGAAATCCAGACCTTTGCTTATGACCTTGAGATCAAGGAAAGTAGGATGTGTTTTGGAAAGGAAGGTTATGAGAAAATCATGAAAATGGAGTTTTGTTAAATAAAAAGTAATTTTGTCTAGTTTAGAGGTTGTTTACAAGGTAAACAATTAAATTCCAGGAATAAAGTAAGAATGACAGATAAAACTGAATGAATATAGAAAGTTGGGGAAAGAAATAGAATGGGAAAAATTGTGAGAGGTTATAAAAGATTCATGAAAATCTTCTTTGTGGTCAAACATGATTGAGATTAGATAGATCTGCTTATAAGGTTTTATTAAAATTATGTTTAATATTAATACACTGATAGAAGGGTAGAATTTGGTTTTCTCTTTTAAACAATATTTTCATTTGGTATTAATAAGAGATAGTAAAAAAATTTTGTTTGCCTTCTGAGTAAACTTCATAAAAAGAAAGAGACAGAGACAGACTTTGTTGGTCTCATGTTGTCTATATCAGATGTTTTGATTGTTTGAAAAATAAGTCTCCTCTCTGTCAAAGAGAAAAATTTTTGCTTTTTGAAATCTTTAAATTATCATTTTAGCTAAATTAATGACTATTATTTTATAGTGACCTACGATCCTTGTGACCTATGATTAAGTGTTTTCAACCTTTCTTGTTTTGATAACAAAGTAAACCTTAGGTATTTGACAAACTTCCCAAATCAAAATTTCATGTTCTAAATTAAGCCTTTTTTTTTTTTTTTTACCTTGAACTGGCTTTTGGACATTCAAAAAAGGGCCCCTGGATATCTAAGACAGACATATTAGGCTTATTTGTTATGTTAAAATCACATAGGAAGCATTGAAATCAAATAAGAAATGATATTTAACTCTGAGTTACATTTGTATGGATATTAATATGTCTCAAAATTATATGAGATTCTTAAAAATCTGATATGTCTTGGTATACACAGTAAATTGCTTTATTCTGATATTTTTCTAAAAGCTCTTTGCAAATAATAAAGTCTTGTGTCTTCAAGGAGGTTAAGGGAAAGGATAAAAAGACTATGCTAGGTAATCTGAAATACAGATCTTTGTTTATGACCTTGAGATCATGCAGTTGAACTGGGTAGGAATTTCAATAACTCCATTGGGGGAAAAACTGGACTCACAAAACTGCTAAATTAATGTCAGACAGAATAAGAATTAATTAAGTAGGACTGAACTGATGGAGGACTGAAATAATTTTTTTGTTTAAAACATCACTGATTCTTTTTGTTTTGTTTTCCAGAGTTAATAACACTTTTTAAAAAGCTATTTGTAGTTTTCAGCACTTGAGTAAAGTATACTTTCCTTTTTTTCTTTCAAGACTTGTTCTGTCACCCAGGCAGGAGTGCAGTGGCATGATGTCAGCTCACTGCAGCCTCTGCCTCCTGGGTTCAAGCAATTCTCCTGCCTCAGCCTCCCAAGTAGCTGGGACTACGGGACTACAGGCGTGTGCCACCATTCCTGGCTAGGTTTTTTTCTTTTTTTCTTTTTTTTTTTTTGGTAGTCTTAGTAGAGATGGGGTTTCAACATGTTGTTCAGGCTGGTCTTGAACTCCTGACATTGTGATCCACCTGCCTCGGCCTCCCAAAGTGCTGGGATTACAGGTGTGAGCCACCACGCCCAACCATGCCTTCTTATAATCTTTTACCAAAACACATTCTACTTTCCTTACACACCTTGCACGTAAAACTATTTTTCCAGTAGTCTCAAGTACATTTTACACTGCTAACCCTTACCAACTTTTACTTTTGGTAAGTAAGTAATTCTAATTGTGTACTAAGTGTGGAGCCTAGAACACCAGACAGAAATGCAGATAATGTTTGAGTCTTACCAGCATAGCTAGGTGCAATGGCCAACTCTGTGTGTCCTTTGGCCTTACCTAGCTTTAAAGAAGGCGAGTTGTACAGGTAAGAGTCATAGTAGCAGTTTATGAAGCATTTAAGAGGCCTAATAACCTTTAAACTATACAACATTTATTTCATAAATTTGTTCATGACTTACACAGACCATCTATGACATGCCTGGACTTTCTAACTTGTAAACATCCCTCTTTTTTTTTTTAACAACCAGTCATTTTACTTTAGGACAATAATTTATCATACAAGATCTTGTTTTATATTCAAAATCTCTTTATAACATTCCTTACCAAAAATACCTCTTTACCTTTATAACCTTGAAGTTAGACAAAAGTCATTTTCCTTCTGTTAGGAAGTTAAGGTTTGTACTGCATGTTGCTGTGTGAATCCTGTGAAGAGGGACCAGATAAGGAATTTATCTGCAACTGAAGAAGTTATTCCCCTTCAAGAAATTGTTTGGTTAGATTTTTGCTAGAACTTGTCTGAATAAGTGTAGGCCACTTCTAAACTCCTGAGGTAGGACTGTCCAGGTTGAAGTTATTGGTTAAAGATTTAAGTAACTTTCCCAGGAGAAACAGGCCTATAGGGAAACATGAATTTAGAGGTTGATTACATATTAAGCAAGCACCCATCTTGGAAAGTATATTTTTGTCAAAAGGCATGTGAATATTTTCTTTTGGAGGGAGGAGGTGCCATTTGTCCCCACTACCTGACAGGATTTGGAGGAGAGTTGCTCAGATAATGAGATGAGCACAGAGTAGGCAGCTCTTGAAACCTAAAGGGAAATATATAATTTTACTTACTTTATTGTTATAAATAGTTCTAGTTTTGCTTTTACCTTAGCTAGTTTTTATGACAAGGTCAAACTTTTCCAAGGAATTTAATCCTCTTCACTTCATGTCTCTTGGGGCATCTTATACATCTCTTTCCTGATATTTAAACATTTCATCTAATACTGTCTTCAAAGTGGATTTTTTGTATGCACAAACCAGCTAAAGTTCATGTATGCCTGAGAAAATGTTTATGATGCCTTCATATTTGAATGTTAGTTTGGCTTGATATAAAATTCTAACTGCATTTCTTTCAAAATTTGAAAATATTATCTCATGTGTCTTGCTTCTCATGTTGCTGTTGAAAAAATTTGGTGTTACTCTAATTTTAATTTTGGTAGGTGATCTATTTTTCTGTACAGTAGATTTTAGAATTTTTTTCTTCTTATTCTAGGAGTGGATTTTTATCTTGTTACCCATGTTTAGTCCTCTATGAAGCCTTCCATTCTGAGGTCTTTTATTCTTTCCCCCCCTTTAGTTTTGAAAATTTATCTCCTTTATTTTTTTAAACTTTTAAAATTATTATTTTCTTTTTTTTTTTTCAGACAGTCTCACTCTGTTGCCCAGACTGGAGTGCAGTGGTGTGATCTCAGCTCACTGCAACCTCTGCCTCCTGGGTTCAAACAATTCTTCTGCCTCAGCCTCCCAAGTAGCAGGGATTACAGGCATGTGCCACCATACCTGGCTAATTTTTGTTAGTAGAGACAAAGTTTCACCATGTTGGCCAGGCTAGTCTCAAACTCCTGACCTCAGGTGATCCAACCGCCTTGACCTCCCAAAGAACTGGGATTACAGGCATGAACCACCATGCCTGGACTTAAATATTAATTTAATTTCTCTTTAGGACTTCTATTATCTGGCATACATCTTTGTCTTATCATTTATCCTTGTTTATATATTAGTAGTTCTCAAAGCATGGTCTTTAGATTAGCAGCATGGGCACCACTTGTGAGCTTATTAGAAATGAAAACTCATGTTCCTTCCCACAGCCTAATGAATCAGATTTAGTCTGCAACTAAATCTCAAATAGTTCAGCCAAAACCAAATCTCAAATGGCTCCAATGGCTGAGCCAAAACCCAAACTGTGTGTGTGTGTGTGTGTGTGTGTGTGTGTGTGTGTGTACGTAGATAGTAAAGCAAGTGGGGCAAAATATGAACAACTGGTGAATTCAGGTGAAGGATACGATGTGAAACTTCACCAAAGCTTCGACATTTTTTAGAATAAAAACTTGGAGAAAAATATATAGGAAAAAATTTATAAGAATTTTCCTGGAGAAGGAAAAATTTAAATAACAAAACGTAAAATGGCTACTGATGTGAAGGAGATTAACAATTAAAATAAAGTGATAATGTAAAGTGACTTTTAGAGAATGCACAATGAAAAGGAAGTCCTCAAAGAGTACTGAAAGCATTGATGGTCAGTAAAAGATAACATGCTTTAAAAAGAAGAAAGAGAAAATCAATATAATCACCACATGTTCACAAGAAAGAAGAAATCATATCATCCTTTAAATAGATACACATATCCTTTGATAAAATTTATCATTCACAGTCTGACCAACACGGTGAAACCCTGTCTCTACCAAAGATATAAAAATTAGCCTGGCATGGTGGCATGTGCCTATAATCTCAGCTACTGGGGAGGATGAGGCAGGAAAATCACTTGAACCCAGGAGGCGGAGATTGCAGTGAGCCAAGATCACGCCACTGCACTCCAGCCTAGGCAACAAGAGTCAAAATCTGTCTCAAAATAAATAAATATATAAAACAAAATAAAATAAAATAAAATCACTTACTAAATACCAAGAACAGTCAGAAAATGGAATTTTTAAAAGGATACCATTTGCAATGGCACCGTAATATATCAAGTACCTCTGAATAAAACTAACCAAATGTAGACCAATCAAAGCATAGATTCTTTATTTCAGAAATCTTGGAGAGGATCCCGGATTTTCCTTGCATCTACTTCAGCTTGATGTCTTATCTTGGATATTGAGAATATTTTTTTCTTGCTCTCCCTGAAAAATATCCCTCCACCCTCTTCACAAAGTGCCCTGTTTAACGCCTACTTATGTGCTTGCCTGTACTGCCCCAAAGAAAGCCTTATCATCTTATTCAAGTGAATGCGTGCCTTGTTGAAGGATGTGGGCAGGAAAATTCACTGCCTCTCAAGGCTTCACTAGTCAAGACCACCTGTGTCATTTCCGCAGCTCCTGAATACATGATTGGGATGGACGTACAGACACGCCCTAACATACCATTGTTCGCTTGGAATTCTTTCACTTTACAGTGGTGTGAAAGCGATACTCATTCAGTACAAATTGTACTTTAAATTTTGAATTTTGATCTTTTCCTGGGCTAGTGCTACGTCATTGGATACTCTCTCGTGATGCTGGGCAGTGGCAACGAGCCACAGCTCCCAGACAGCCCGGGCATCACAAGGATAAACAAGTGAGATCTACAGTGTGCTGTGCTGCCTGATGACTGTGCCTAGTTGCAGGCTAACGGAAGTGTTCCTAGTATGTTTAAGGGAGGCTGAACTAAGCTATGATGTTCAGTAGGTTAGGTGTATTAAGTACATTTTTGACTTAGAATATTTTCGGCTTACAATGTGTTTATCGGGAGGTCACACCATCATAAGTTGAGGATCATCTGTACTTGGCAGTTGGAGTAATCCCCAGGTCCTTGGCCTGTGGAATAAGAGCTGTCATGGTTAGGTAGGCAAGGTTGGGGCACCTGAAGCTACCACTCCACATTCCTGTTCCCCCACCAACCAAGGTAATAAATCAAAGACAACATCACATTCTAGGGAGTTGATGGGGGAGACTAGTGCCACTCTTAAAAATCTAAAGGATACAGGGGTGGTGGTTTCTATTCCTCATAACATCTCTCCATTAGCCATTAGGGCATAGAGACTAGATGACAATTATGGAGAATGACTGCATATTATTGCAAACTCAGCCACGCAGTAGCCCCAATTACAGCTGCAGTGCCAGGCATAGTATTGTTGCCAGGGCAAATTAGTAAGACCTCACCTACATGATATATTTGGCTGTTAAATGGGGGGAATATACTTATTTTTAAGCTAATCATAAAAGAAAATCAGAAATAATTTGCATTCCTATGGAATGGACAATATTCTTTACACTTTTGTCTTAGAGCTATGCTAATTCTCCTGCCCTCTGTCATAACTTAATCTGAACAGATTCAAACCATCTGAGCATCTTGCAGAGTATCACAGTGATCCATTATGTTGATGACACCATGCTGACTCAGCAGGAGGAGTAAGAGGTGCTTCTCGGTATGAACCAGTACACTGGAGGCCTGGGTAAAACAAGCATGCTGGGGAGGGCGGGAGGTAAACCCTATGAAGATTCAGAATCCTGCCATTTTGTAAAATAGATGCTGGCTGCTTTCTAGCCACACTCAGTGGTGGCCTTGAAAGAGCAGCAATGAAAAATCTTCCCACTGGCAGCACTTTGAGTGGCACACTTGGTCATCCACCTTGTGTAGAAGGAGGAGTAAGGTGCATATATATATATATGGAGTTATGAGCAGTAGTGAATGGCCTGACTAGCTAGCCAGGAGTCTGAATGTACTAGAATACCTGAGACAAAGGAGATATGGGATAGAGGCATATAAATGGGTATAGGGAGTAAATGCCACTTGTTATTTTGGTATCACATGTAATATCCACTAAGAAGTGTCCACCCCGGAAGAGGGACTGAACAACTGAGTAGGCAAAATTACTTGACTGGTTGACATTAGCCAGTTTTTGTCACCAGCCACCCCACAACAGGCACAATGGACTCACGAACAAAGTGTACACAGTGGCAGAGATGGAGGCCATGCATGGGTCAACAGCATGCATTCCCACTTACCGAAACAGATTTAACTATTGGCCCCTGGCATAGCTAATCTACTCACAGCAGAGAACAACACTGAGCCTCCAATATGACACTATTCCTTGAGGAAACCAACCAGCCACTTGGCGGCAAGTTGACTTTATTGAGCCCTTTTCATCCTGGAGGAGCCAGAGATTTGTTCCCACAGGAATAGAGTGCCCGATGCCCAGGCACAGAATCCCATAAATCAGATCATCCAAAGAGCAGAGCCACACTACAATGAAGATGTGCAGGAGTGGGCCCGTGCCCATGAGACTGACCACTTGTATTACACTCACACCCTCTAGAGGCAGCCAGGTTGGTAGAATTGGAGTATACTGCTGGAGGTGCAGGTGAGGCACCAGCTCAGGGGCAATTGTCTGCAAGCATGGGGTGCCATCCTTCAGGATGCAGTAGCTGCACTGAGTCAGAGATTTCCATGTCACTGTGTCTCCAATATGATCCTGCCAAGAGGCAAAATCAGGCAGTGGCCCCACTTACCTTCAGTGACTCACTGGAGAATTTTATTCTCTCCATCCCTGCAACTTTGGGGAGGTTGGAGGCCCTGGTCCCGTAAGGGGGTGCCCTTTTGCCAAGGGAAAAAGCAAGGGTATTGTTAAACTATGACTGACACCTGAGCACTTTTGACTCCTTAAGTCTGGGGAGCAGCAGGAGCCCCTGTGTTGGCAGGGTTAACCGACCGTGATCAGCAGGTAGGTAGGGCTGCTTTCCACAGTAGGGGCAGGAAGGATATATGTGGAACCCAGAGGACACACTTTGGTGTCCTTGGTGCCCCTTGTCTAATTGTAGCTCTGAATGGACAAATACAGCAGCCTGGTCCAAGAAGGGCATGGTCACCAGGGGCTCAGACTCCTTAGGAATGACGATTGGTGCATGTCCAGATGGGCGGAAGTGTTAGCTGAGGGTGAGTGGAATTTCAATCGTGGACAAGGGACATGATGAGTCCAGTTGTGGCCCTGGGATTATTTGCAGTGTCTGGGGTCCAAGAGGACCACACTGACACAGCCTTGATTTTGACACCATGGAAACGAGGCAGCTACCTGAAACCTCACTCACAAGTGGTACGTCTGTTGTATTCAGGAAGGAGTCATTTATTTCTATATCTTCCTTCCTGGTTATAAAACCTAAATTATAGGTAATAAAGAAGAGTGGAGTATGTCAAAAAGTAAACCCTTAGTTTTCAATTATTTTCTACTTGGAGAACTCATAACACAGGTATGAGACTTTCTGCTTCCTCCCCCTCTCTTGAACGTAATAGCAACTCCAGTAAGAACGTAATAACAACCTGCTGATCACGGTCAATTAACCCTGCCAACACAGGGACTCCTGCTGCTCCCTAGACATAAGGAGTCAAAAGTGGTCGGGCACTCTCTGAGCATGCTAACAAAATATGCTCACAGGAGTGTCAATCTGTGAAAGATCTGATTATTCTCGAAATGCTCTTGCCCCCTAAAAGCAAACCACAGGGATCTCTCTCCCACCTCCTCCTCGCCAGCTCCTGGCAACCAACCTCAGCATTATCCAACCAGGGTCCAGAGTCACAAGTGTAGTTTTAGGAGCAAAAAGTGTTTAACAATAAGACCCTGCATTTTTATGATGAATTCAGGAAGGAAGCTTTTTACAATTAATTTTCCTCTCAACCTCCCGCTTAGCTATCTTTAAACAGCTGTAACAAAATTATTATCTTTTCTTTATGGAATAAAAAAACACAGGCCGGGCGCTGTGGCTCACGCCTATAATGCCAGCACTTTGGGAGGCCGAGGCGAGTGGATCACGTGAGGTCAGGAGTTTGAGACCAGCCCAGCCAACATGGGGAAACCCCATCTCTACTAAAAATACCAAAGTTAGCCAGGCATGGTGGCGTGTGCCTGTAATTCCAGCTACTTGGGAGGCTGAGGCAGGAGAATCCTTTGAACCTGGGAGGCAGAGGTTGCAGTGAGCCGAGATCTTGCCACTGCACTCCAGCCTGGGCAACAGAGCAAGACTCTGTTTCAAAAATAAAATAAAAATAAATCAAAGTTTAATAATTATTAGAAAGGCAATAGGGAGAGAATGGGAAATATTAACCCTGAAATTCAAATTTCATCCAGTTCAGTCTATTAGCCTCCAAATGAACTTCTCATGGCAGCATCATGTAACTAAGAGATCCTCAATGTCCTATTTTCCTCCAACTTCCTTTTGCCAGTGCTGGGCTAGAGATTGTGTGTGTGTGTGTGTGTGTGCACGCGCACACTCACATGCTCCTGCTAGAGTGCATGCGGGGGGTGTGCATAAGTGATGATAAACTTGATGATAAGAGGAAGATTTCTTGGCCGGATGCAGTGGCTCACGCCTGTAATCCCAGCACTAGGAGGCTGAAGTGGACGAATTGCCTGAGCCCAGGAGTTCAAGACCAGCCTCCTGGGCGGCATGGTGAAACCTGTCTCTACAGAAAATACAAAAATCAGCCAGGTGCAGTGGTGTGCACCTGCAATCCCAGCTACTCAGGAGGCTGAGGTGGGAGGATTGCTTCAGCCTGGGATGTTGAGGTTGCAGTGAGCCATGATAGTGCCACTGTACTGCAGGGTGCTCTTTCTCACACCCTCAGCAGCTCAGGAGAGAATGGCAAGGCCTTCTGCTGGAAGCACATCAAATGCAGAAACTAGGCCAGGCAGTGCCAGACAGTTCCCAGGCCCCACTGCCATCCGAAGCTTACACTTCAGTTCATTTTAGTTGCCTGGGCAACTACCCTGCCTCAAAAGATAATTTCTTACCTGACAGGTAAATGATAGAATCCATGAGTAGACAAAGCAGAAGTCTCCTGACTCTGAATGCCCTGCTTCAGCTATGGCTGCTGTTCCAGAAACATCTTTATGCGTGTGTTTCTGTGTATACTCCTTGTTCCCTTCTCAATCCCCACAGGATGGTGATTAACCAAGTTCCTTGCTAGAGGTCTGAATTATTCTATCCCTTTTTAATATTTGCTGTTTGTGACCTTTTTCTGAAGGACTTTACTTTTACCATCCCAACCCTTAATATTCCCTGCAAAGGGTAGGTAAACACTTTTCTGGTATTTTTTTTGTTTACATCATATTTTATTTTATTATAGTCAATAAATATACTTTTATATATGAAATCCTTATAGAATACATGTTTTAAGGCACTAAGTCTCAAAAGTGAAGGAACCTGTTACACTTTGCTCTCTAATTTGAAACATTGAAGCATGAGAGGTAAACCTGCCAATGTATTTTGAGTTTGTAAGCTTATGTTTAATAGAATAAATCAGGTAGCTTCAGAAATCTCAAGGAAGAAAATTAACAGGTTAGAGTCTGAACTAATAATCTTGACACGGTTTGATTATCACTTGGGTTATACTGATTACTCATTTACCTTTTTGTTTATGAATCTAAACTGACAATTCCACCTTTAGAGATACAACAGAGCTATTAACTGATGAGACACATCTACTCATTCTCTATAACTCTGGACATCACATCTTGCTTTAAAATGCAAATCGTTCATGTCTTGAGCCTCTTACTGAGCAGTGAATGTGTATCTGCGCACATTCCATTTCTCTTTCTGCTGGGATTTTCTCTGGAGTCAGTGGTGCTGTCCCTAAGCAGTTCTACGTGGGCTTCTTTCAGCATCTGCAAGACAGGCACACAAAGCTCCAGTGGGCATCCACCTCTAATCCCAACCAGCCTCCACAGGACTGACTTAACAAGCCCACACACAAACAAAGGACACAGGGAAACCAAACAAAACAACACTGCTTGCTCCTTTCTAACCCTCTCCTCAGTGTCTTCAATAGACATTTAAAATGTGATGTCAACAGAAAATCTGGGACTGCGAGTCAACTTTTCATAAAATGTGTGCCAACTTTGCTAACCCTAAAGTGGGATTTCTTGTGCTGAACACTTTTGTTTCATTTTGGTTTTTTGCAGGACTCTTTTTAATGCTTGGGGAACCAGCAGTTACAGCTGCAATTCTGTCTTAGACTTGATAAACTATTCTTGACATCAAAGAATAATTGATTCCTTTAATTGGTTTGTGTTGTTAGACGAGACAGAAGCCATGCTGTTAGCAAATCACTCGTTCTCCTTCAAACAGCCTGATGATTTTAATCACGAAAAAAGACTTTGCTGACTCCACTGGATGTGCAGGCAGGCTTGAGGCACTGGGTGTTCCTTTATGCATCTAACTCATAAACAAATAACAAATTATGCAACAAAGCCTCTCAAGTTTTTGCCTTTCTGTTTCCCAGTCCAGGGTGCTCTTTCTCACACCCTCGGCAGCTCAGGAGAGAATGGCAAGGCCCTCTCCTGGAAGCACATCAAATGCAGAAACTAGGCCAGGCAGTGCCAGACAGTTCCCAGGCCCCACTGCCATTCGAAGCTTACACTTTAGTTCATTTTAGAACCGAACTCTGGCACTTCAGAACCTCCCTGCTAATGCTTCTGCTGATTGTAAAGGCAGTGTTTGAGAATCGGAGGCAGTCTCAGGCAGCCCTCAGGAAAAACAGGAAGGAACTTAGGTGGTTTGAATCCTCCCTCTATATTTTGTAGGCCATCTTTGCAGGCCCACGAGGCAGTTTTTGGTATGGAAATGATCCTGTAAGAATGGTTCTTTGGCTTTAGTCCTGTCAAATGATGTGACACTTGCTGTGGAAATTTAATTGTGCACTCAAAATTGCAACAATAAGCCAACCTAATACAGGCTGGTATTGTTCTAATGGTCATTGCACAATTTTTTGAAAATTTGTATTCCCTTTTTAAACATTCCCCAAATTTTAAACTTTCCCCCTAAAAATAAAGTAGCCGACTCTTACCTTTGTTTTGCATGGAATATTCTCAGAGGTCACACTTTCACTTTTGGTTCCCGTGGCTTCTTCTAAAACTAAATCAAGGAAGGTATTATGGAGAAGACATAACATAAAATAACATAAAAACCTAAGAAAAAAATCTCTTTGGTATCTTAGCAATACCTTTAATGAAGAATAGAAGGAAATGTTATGTGCTAAAAAAATGGGCTGGGCGCAGTGGCTCATGCCTGTCATCCCAGCACTTTGGGAGGCTGAGGCAGGCGGATCACAAGGTCAGGAGTTCGAGATCAGCCTGGCCAACATGGTGAAACCCCATCTCTACTAAAAATACAAAAATAACCCAGATTTGGTGGCATGCGCCTATAGTCCCAGCTACTTGGGAGGCTGCGGCAGAAGAATCACCTGAATCCGGGAGGCAGAGGTTGCAGTGAGCTGACATCACACCACCGCACTCCAGCCTGGGCGACAGAGCAAGACTCTATCTCAAAAAAAAAAAAAAAAAAAAAAGAAAAGAAAAAGAAAAAGAAAAAAAAAAGTCACTGTTAAAATCACTTTAAGATTTTTTTTTGTAGTATTTTACCATTATCATTTATAGGTGGCACTAAGCCCATTTTACCTATTTGTCATTCACTTTATTCAAAGGAAGTTCTTCTGGTCCACTATTAAGAACACTCAAGCTCTGAGTTGATGCAGACGTAGAGTGACAGATTGTCCCAAGCCACACTCTGTCTTGTACCCTGCCCTATGGGATCAAAGGACACACCTGCTTGTGAGGAATGCTTGCCAGGTCTGGATGTGAGCATGCACTCTGAGTCCAAAGACAGTGACTGTATTTTTAATAACTTTGGTGGACTCTCAAGTTTCCAAACATTCACTATTCACTATCTATTTTGTATGCTAGATGGATTCCTATCTTCTCAGTTTTACTCTAAAAGCTGAGTAAAGAAGGTGAATCTTTTTTTTTTTTTTTTGAGAGACAGGGTCTTACTCTGTCACCCAGGCTGAAGTGTAGTGGTGCAGCTCACTGCAACCTCCACCTTGCAGGCTCAAGTGATACTCTCACCTCAGCCAAGTCCCAAGTAGCTGGGGCTACAGGCGCATGCACCACCATGTCCAGCTAATTTTTGTATTTTTTTTTTTTAATAGAGACAACCTTTCACCATGTTGCCCAGGCTGGTCTCCAGCTCCTGAGTGATCCTGATCTCAACTCAAGCGATCTGCCTACTTTGGCCTTGGGGATCTTATAGGCATGTGCTGCCATGCCACCCTGAATTGTGAAAATATAACTAAAGCAAAAACAACAATACCTATCATTTGTATCATGCTTTATGCTATTCAACATGGTTTTACAGTACTAATTTACTTTCTAATCCAATGTATGTTCATAACAAAGAAATAAATTAACCTAGTTGCATAATATAGGTAAACAAAAGATACATTTTTATGATAGACAATGGGCATGGTAGCACGCTCCTGTAGTCCCAGCTACTCAGGTGGCTAAGGGAGGAGAATTGCTTGAACCTGGGAGGCAGAGGTTGCAGTGAGCCAAGATCCCACCACTGCATTCCAGCCTGGGTGACAGAGCAAGACTCTGTCTCAGAGAATAAATAGATAAAAATTAAAAAATAAAAGTTAAAAATGCAAAGTTAGGCTGGATGCGGTGACTTACATCTGTAATCCTAGCACTTTGGGAGGTCGAGGCGGGTGGATCGCCTGAGGTCAGGAGTTCGATACCAACCTGGCCAACACAGTAAAACCCCATCTCTACTAAAAATACAGAAATTAGCCAGGCATGGTGGTGGGTGCCTGTAATCCCAGACACCCAGGTGGCTGAGGCAGGAGAATCACTGAAACCTGGGAGGCGGAGGCTGCAGTGAGCTGAGATCACAACACTACACTCCAGCCTGGACGACAGAGTGAGACTCAGTCTCAAAAAAAATTAAAAAATAAAAAAAACCTTGCAAAGTTAAACGATTCAGCATATAGCAAAGAACTGTCACACTCTAGCCTACATAATTTTTTTTATCAGAAATGTTTCATGTGTTAATGGCACAATGCTGAAATACTCTACACTGTAGTATTTGTGGTGCATGGCACAATGCAGACACGCACTTTTAAATATGCTAGCTAGTCTAAAGTAAAAATAAATGACAAAACAGTATGTTCCTTCAGCAAAAACTTATATTTGGAGTTATATAAGTACAAACTGAAAATTTCAATTTAAGAGTCCATGTGGTTACTTTTTGGTTATCTTTTTCTAGTCCTAAATGGAAAGTTACACATTTATTTCTGCCCTGCCTCACTTCCATCATGAATAACAAGATGCATATGGTCATTATGACTAGGCCAGTGGGTTTGGGAGAGGCAACAAGAAGACATCTTAAAGATCCATGGACCCACCTGTTAGAACCCCATCAAGTTGGTCCACCATGAACTTTGCATCTTCTTCAGTGAAGCACATAGGTGGTTTTATTTTAAGTACATTTCTATGAGGTCCATCGGCACTGAGAAGCACACGTTTTTCTTTCATCCTAATTTGTGTAGGAAATGCATGTGAGTGCGTGCAAAGGATAACTACAATTACTGAAGAATGACGTGAACATAGAGCAGTTTAAGTATTCTGCATTTAAGAATCGCACGTTATAAATAGGATGTATTTTAAACTTTCCTTTTTCAGAGGGATGGGAGGAAGTCAAGCAAGCTTTCAAGTGGGTAGGCATCCTGCAGCCAAGATACCAAACAGGTGGGTGTGGGGGTGAATTACTTGTAGATGATGTGCTGAGCTTCAGCTGTGGCAGGGGTCCTTTTCAGATGGTCCTTCACTAAATCGATTCCAATAAAAAGGCCAATGCCCCTGCGAGAGGTAAAGAAAAACTTGACACACAATCTGTCCAACGCTCCATTGTCACAAAAAGTTAACACTATCCCCAAACTTCCATTTAATTTCCAAGTTTAATTCTAACTAATCCAAGATACCAATCTATGTTCACAGTTGTTTCTACTTTTGGAAATAAATTAGTTTTTGTCATCCAGTTTTCTTTTCTCAATTATAAAAGAAAATGGCTTAAAAATAACCCTTTCATGCTATTTAGTTTCTCAGGATGTTAATGATGATAAATGTTAACATATATGTATATGTCAATATTTCATATATATATGAAAAATATCCAGCTTTTCAGAATAGCATTTTAAATAATTTTCAGTAAATTATTTAGAGCTACATTAAGTTCCTTCTTTTCATCTTTTGGGTGCTGACATTATCCTAACTTTATTTAAAAAGTATAAAAGTCAGGAAAGACATGTACCGAAATGTTTTTTGTTGTTGTTGGTTTATTTATTATAGAAACAAGGTCTTGTTATGTTGCCCAGGCTGGTCTCAAACTCCTGGGCTCAAGCAATCTTCCTGCCTCTGCCTCCCAAGGTGCTGGGATTACAGGTGTGAACCACCACATCCGGCCCTACCCAAATGTTAACAGTGGTGATATCTGGATTCTGGAATAAGAATAATTTTTGCTATCTCTGTTTTTTGGTGTTTTATAGATTTAGTTTTATGTACTTTATTGCAAACTTACAAGATAAAATACAAGCTATTATTATTATTAGAGACAGAATTTCACACTATGGCCCAGGCTGGAATGCAGTGGCACAATCTCGGCTAACTGCAACCTCCACCTCCCAGGCTCAAGCGATTCTCATGCCTCAGCCTCTCGAGTAGCTGGGACTACAAGTGTGCGCCACCACACCTGGCTAATTTTTTGTAGTTTTAATAGAGATGGGGTTTCGCCATGTTGCCTAGCTTACAAACTATTATTATTTTGAAAAAAATGAGTAACTACCTGACAACTTCATAATGAACATACCTAATATCACCTATCAAAGTATGTTTAGCCTTCTGTTTTTTCAGTAACTCAGTAAGATAATTCCCTACTCTCGTGGCATTTCCTTGAAGGTCTTCATTTGCAATTATATCCAGGACAGCCAAACCAACAGCACAAGATACTGGATTTCCTCCATACTGTGAAAAAAAAAAAAAAAGACAACAAATGAGAAAATGTACCAGTTGAATTAGTGGTATTCCCTTATCCATAAGAATTTGGCTCATACATACATAAGTGAAGATATAATTTTAATAAAATGTTCTCTTATAATATTAGCATCTCATATTTAGAATAGAGCATGATTCTATTTATTCAGGATTGAGTGAAAATTCATTCTAAATTATACTCTCCAAGCTGCATAACTGGTATGAAGGACTACCAGGGAATTTATTTGCTCATCCAAACAAAAACCAGACATTATGTTGGGAGTTTAGGATTTCATAGTGTTGCCCAGTGAGGGAAATAGGGGTTTCTGCCCTTGAAGAGCTGAGTAAAAATAGCTAAGCAATGACATGTTCTCCGAATAATTTATGTCCTCAGATTTGAATCTTACTTTTAGATATAACAAGTCCTATTATATATACTGAACAAACTACAACAATTTTTCCAAGCTTAAAGCTTATGGGGATAAAGCAAAGAAATATAATATCCCAAAGATAAAAATTCAGTATCTCTTATGACAGCCATATAACATTCATAGTACTGAGTCACCAAAATACTTTAGAAGTGTTTTGGAAATTTAAGTATGATATGAAACAAAGAAATGAAAATATCATAACCTGTGGAATTTAGCAAGGCAATCATCTATCATTGGAAAAATTAATAAGACTGTTTTAGGACAGGTGAAGATATACAAGCAGAAATACAAGAAGCATTTTGCCAGATAGAATGAAATCTGGTTAGATAAAAGTTTGGCCATACCTAATGCACGTGGGGCTTAAAACCTAGATGACGGGTTGATAGGTGCAGCAAACCACCATGGCACATGTATACCTATGTAACAAACCTGCACATTCTACACATGTATCGTGGAACTTAAAGTAAAATTTACATGTTTTATTAAAATAAGAAAATCTTTGGCCAGAGTTCTGGGTGGTTAGCCGACAATACTGAGCTTTATTCTTTACTACATTATCAAAAAATATAAGAACATGCATTGTTTTTCCTTCTTAGCATTAAAGTTGGAGACCAAAATGTACCGTATTAAAATATTCCATCCCAGAGCTGCTGAAGGCTCCTGCAATTTCTTTGGTTGTTACCACACATGCCACTGGATGGCCGTTGCCCATAGGTTTTCCCATTGTGACGATGTCTGGAACAAAGTCTTCACCATCCATTTGGAAGCTCCAGAAATGTTTCCCAACTCGGCCAAAGCCCACCTGAACTTCATCAGCTATAAACACACCCCCTGCGCCGTGCACATATCTGAAAAGCAAAGCAGCAGTCTAATGCATTCAGGTCACTGAGAGCCCCAAACCCAACCACAAAGATGCAAATTATTGTAGACAAAAAAAAAAAAAAAGTTGTTAACCTGAAGAATTAATTTTTGTTAAAAAACATTTCAGTACTCTAAACCCCACATAAATGTCATTGATTTTACAATATAATCACATAATTTTTAGATTAGATATATTCCATACCAGTTGGGTTTGTGCTGCTTAAAGTAAGCTATATTGCAGTATTTTAAAAAAATTTTTTAAGAGAGATGGGGTCTCACTCTGTTACCCAGGCTGGAGTGCAGTGGTAAGATCAAACTCCCTGTAACCTCAAACTCTTGGGCTCAAGCCATCCTCCCACCTCAGCCTGCCCTGCCGAGTAGCTGGAACTACAGGCATGGGCCACTACGCCCAGATAATATTTTTAAAAAAGTTTTGTAGAGAGGGAGTCTTGCTATATTGCCCTGTTATTGAAGGGTATGGAAGTCCTGGCCTCAGGTGATCCTCCTGCCTTGGCCTCCCAAAGTGCTAAGATTATAGGCATGAGCCACAGCACCCAGTCTTATTACAGTATGTTAAGTGGGAAGAGAAAGAATCAAACAAGTAGTTGGTAACAGGGTTAGTCTTCAAATATTTACTAATTGGGAAGGCTTGTGTGATGGTTAATACTGAGTGTCAACTTGATTGGATTGAAGGACACAAAGTATTGATCGTGGCTGTGTCTGTGAGGGTGTTGCCAAAAGAGATTAACATTTGAGTCAGTGGGCTGTGAAAGGCAGACTCACCCTTTATCTGGTGGGCACAATCTAATCAGCTGCCAGCAAATATAAAGCAGGCAGAAAAATGTGAAAATGAGAGACTGGCCCAGCCTCCCAGCCTACATCTTTCTCCCATGCTGGATGCTTCCTGCCCTCAAACATCGTACTCCAGGTTCTTCACTTTTGGGGCTTGAACTGACTATCCTTTCTCCTCAGCTTGCAGACAGCCTATTGTGGGACCTTGTGATCAAGTAAGTTAATACTTAATACCCCCGTGTGTGTGTGTGTGTATATGTGTGTGTATATATGATTATATATATAAGATTAGTTCAGTCCCTCTAGTGAACCCTAATACAGATTTGGTACTAGTCAATCAGAGAGGATGCAGGCTGGGGGCTGGAGCAGAGTTCTGAACTCCCGTTGTTGGACCATGTGTTAACCTTGTACATGCTGGATCTTGGGGAAGGCTGAGAGAGCATCCAGGAGTCCTGGGATGGCAGGCGCTCAGGTGTGGCTATTTACCAGCTAATCAGGAATTATTTTAATATCTTAGCAACTAGTATGGCCCTACAGAATTGTCACAGTGTTCTCAGTTTGACCAAGGAGGCCCAAGTCAAGTACATACTTTGCCACTTTCTGGAAGTAGCCTGCTGGAGGAATTATTTGTCCGCCACAACTCTGCATGGATTCAGCAATAAAGGCAGCAATCTATACAAGAGAAGATGGGGTCAAAGTCCATTAGGTCCCCCTACAACCCCCCCAAAAAGAGGATATCTTATAGAGCAGGTTTTTTTAAAAAAAATAGCTAGGAATAGACCTGTAGCAAGTGGCAAATTGGCCATTTGATTAAAGAAAAAAGAAAGGGTGTCTATGCTGGAAAAGCAATTGATTTAAAGCATTAACTTCTGAAAATCTAGGGTACCAATAAAGCTACCCTGAAAAATAGAGGAGATGAGAGGGCAACTTCCATTTCTCTATCATTACATGCAGCAGTTTCATTAGGATGAACTGAGTAAGACTGATATTTTTATTAGTCTTTGGTTATGAACCTGTAAAAAGTTACCTAGGTTCCAAGGGCATTGTTGTGATGCCTGTTTCTTAAGCTTAGTGAAGTAAGGCTGCCTGAGGCTGGAATTTGCACCATGGAAATGGGAGGGTGGTTTGTGGCCACACATTATAGTTACTGTGCTGTATTTCTAGGTTTTGCCCTAAACCACGCTTAACTCAACAGTAAGCAGTTAACAATAGGAACTACAGATGAATCATTCTAGAGACTAAGAAAAGAGAAGTAGGAAATAGATAATGTTGAAGGGAAAGCACAAAGAATGTGAGATAAGAAATCAAGAGAACTCCAGTTCTAGTTCAGATTACCCCTTAGTAATTGTAAGACCTTGGGTTAAATCCTTCACTTTTTAGATATTTAGTTTCTTAGCTATAAAATGAGGCTGTTGGACTCAAGATTTTTGCTGTACCATTCCAGGACTTTGCAAGCACATCTAATATTCTGAAGCACTGATCTTATAATTGTTCATTGCTTTCAGCACTGCTAATATGATAGCAATAATCCAATAAATGTTGAATGCTAAGTTTTCGAAAAGTTATTCAAACCCTCTTTTAGCAGCAAAGAGTCTGTAAGATCTTGTTAATGTAAATTTTTTCCTAAAAGTGTTGTTTGCCATTTGTTTAAACAGGTACAGACCACATTTGAAGAGCAAGAGTCTGAAGCTCCCCACAACACATAGAGCTTTATGTCTACCTGCACAGATGTTTCACATAAGAAGATACGAAAAACAAACGGGTTAGCCAAAAAAAAAAAAAAAAAAAAAAAAAAAAAAAGAAGCAGCAGCAGCAGTTAAGAAATGTGAATGGCTCTCCAGTAATGAAGACAGAAATATCTGAGTTAATTAGAAAAAGAAAAGGCCTCATTTTTATTTCAGTTAAGGTTTTTTTAAATAGCCAAGTCTATGCCATAAGCTAATTTTAAGGCAAAATATTGTCAAGTTGCATTAAAATCCACATAAGTAACCTACAGATGGGCTGAGAATTGAGTATTAAGCTGAAGACAGTAGGGTGAAGACTGAGAAAATGAAAATACTTTTTTCCTGCTCTCAAGGATTTTGTTTCTGTCTTAGAAGTCCAGGCCCAGATCGGAAGAACATTTTCTGCCTTGGCTTACCCAGGTGCAAACCAGCCCCAGGCTCCATGGCTTCAAGAAGGTTGAAGTTCAAGGGAAGCACCAAGGCTCCCTTGTGGGTCTGGAAGTCTGCATTGATCCTGAGGTCCCAGGGCTACTTTGTCTCTTCTCTTCCCTTCACCATATAATGACCCCTACCCCTCTAGACTAGACCCTGCATACCACTGAAAAGGTCAGAATTAGGCCACCAGTTCTGGAACCAGATAGTGGTTGTATTTCCAGGATAAATAAAAGTAGACAGTCTTAGAGGCATGATTGTAATAACGCACTTTTTGAAGTTTGAATCAAGTGAAAACATAACTAGAGAAGAACAGAAAGGGACATTAGATATAATCCTTTTCCATCTCTTCATTGAATGCCAACAGTTCCAATCCCTTTTATAAAAGATGTTGAGATGTTTCCAAAGCTATAAATACAAACCTTCCTTCCACTATTATGAGCATCTTCAATGATTTTCTTCACTTCATCTGCATAAGCACTGGCTGGGTCTGCATGGTCTTCTCTATATTTTCCTCTGTAAGTATCTGGAGTTGGTGCCTGAAAACGTCAAATAATGCAGTTGCTTGTAATTTGCCCTTTCGACAAACCTTAAAAAAAAGGCATTTCCCAACCGGGTGCAGTGGCTCACGCCTGTAATCCCAGCACTTTGGGAGGCTAAGATGGGCGGATCACGAGGTCAGGAGATCAAGACCATCCTTGTTAATAAGGTGAAACCCCCTCTCTACTAAAAATACAAAAATTAGCCGGGCGTGGTGATGGGCACCTGTAGTCCCAGCTACTCAAGAGACTGAGGCAGGAGAATGGCGTGAATCCGGGAGGCAGTGCTTGCAGTGAGCCGAGATTGCGCCACTGCACCCCAGCCTGGGCAACAGAGCAAGACTCCATCTCAAAAACAACAAAACAAAATAAAACAAAACAACAAAACAAAAAGGCATTTCCCTACAAGAACATGTTAGAATGGTGATCATGTGAACTTAAGATACTTTAGGTTTTTTTGTTCTTTTTTTTTCCTTAACATTTCTAAATTCTGTGAAGAACTGACATCTTCGAATTGTGAACAGAAGCTTGGATTTGCTTCCAGACTGCTATAAATCAAGACTATATCCCTCCTCACATAAATAGAAAATTCAGATCAACAAGTGTGATGATACTATTTTAAAATGTCAGTGAAAGGAAACTGTATTAACTAGTCAGTATTTAAAATGAGCCAACACTGATCAACTATATTACAAATCGTAATCATTCAGAAAACTAGAGTATGTTAGCACTCACTCCAGATCTTAAAATCTTGAAAGAAAGTATTGATGATTCTCAAGAAATTGACCAGGCGCAGTGGCTCACGTCTGTAATCTTTGGGAGGCTGAGGTGTGCCAGTCTCTTAAGGTCAGGAGTTTGAGACCAGCCTGGCCTACACGATGAAACGCTGTCTCTACAAAAAATACAAAAATTAGCAGGGCTTGGTAGAGTATGCCTGTAATCCCATCTGCTCTGGAGGCTGAGGCTAAAGAATTGCTTGAACATGGTAGGCGAAGGTTTCAGGGAGCCAAGATCATGCCACTGCACTCCAGCCTGGGTAGCAAAGTGAGACTCTGTCTCAAAAAAAAAAAAAAAGAAAAAGAAAAAAGGAAATTACGCTGATCCTCAGTTAAGACAAACACACCAAATAAACTTTACTTTTTCAACAACTTGGTTGGTTTCTTTATTTTACTTAATAAAGCTATATAATAATTTAGCATTATTCTACAGAGCAATTTATTTTTTTATTTTTTTCCTTTTTTTTTTTTTTTTTTTTTTGAGATGGAGTCTCACTCTGTCACCCGGGTTGGAGTGCAGTGACATGATCTCAGATCACTGCAACCTCCACCTCCCGGGTTCAAGGGATTCTCCTGCCTCAGCCTCCCAAGTTGCTGGGACTACAGGCGCCTGCCACCACACCTGGCTAATTTTTGTACTTTTTAAAAGTAGAGACAGGATTTCGCTATGTTGTCCAGGCTGGTCTTTAATTCCTGATCTCAAGTGATCTGCCTGCCTCGGTCTCCCAAAGTGTTGGAATTACAGGCGTGAGCCACTGTGCCCGGCCAAGAACAATTTAAATACACACTTAGTTCAACTCTGAATTTTGAGTTGGCATTTGTGACAGAAAATATAACTGAAGATTAAGGAGCAAGAAAAATAAAATGATAGCTCTGAACAACTACTAAACTAATTTGCCTATTGTAATACTCATCAATATATTTTAAATAGATAAATAGATTTTAAATAACATTCTGTCATTATTTAGCCCTTTGACGTTAGCAAGCCACATAACTGCTCTTGATTTTAGTTTCTCTTTCATGGTTCATTTAGATGAAAGCATTGGGCCGGATTATCATTAAGCATTCCTCCAGTACTAACATTCTGATTTAGGATTCTAAGACACTTACCACATGTACAAATTCTTTTTTGACATCTTTTCCTTTTTGAAACTTATATGGGCTAATCTCGATTAAGGATGATAGGTGACCATGGTAAGCACTGAAAAGAGAAAAAAAAAAAAACATTTTTTTAACCAAAATAATTCCAAGAGAGATGTTTTCAAATATACAAAAACCAGTGTTGCATTTCATCCATATGTATCCATTCAGGGAGAATCTCAACACTGGTGCCAGATTTGACTATATGGAATCTGATTTTTCATGGCAAGACTGACCCTTAATGTGTCCAATTCTTCCTTTACATGTAATAAAACCCACAGAAAGCCAAGTATGTGTCCTCATTGACAATTTCTTTTTAGTTGGGAAAAACTGATGTATTTGGATTATATTGCTAAATGAGATTGTCCAAATGTGAAAAACTGTTTTCTATATCCTCATGCAATACTTTACATGTATGTATTCTTTAAATGTGTTAAAAGAATACGTGTTACATTCTAGTAAATTTAAAAACAACTTTATCTCATAGAATGGGCATCTGTTTCTGTTTGGGATGATTTCTAAAGCATGTCCACTTGCAAATATTAGGCAAATACTACTTGAGAAGGAAAAGGAGGCCTTTTTAAGAACCAAGATTGAAGCTAGCCATATGCAGAAGAATGAAACTGGACTCCTGCCTTTTACAATATACAAAAATTAACTCAACATGGATTAAAGACTTAAATTTGAGACTTAAAACTGTAAAAATCCTAGAAGAAACCCTAGGAAATACCATTCTGGACCTCAGCCTTGGCAAAGAACTTATGAATAAGTTCCCAAAAGCAATTGGGAAGGGCATGAAATGAGGTGCATATTTAACTTCACCCTCTACATCTGAAGTCAGTGAGTGGGGTGGAGGAGTAGACAAAAATTTAAAAGAAAAAAAAATCCCTAGGCTGGGCTCGGTGGCTCACGCCTGTAATCCTAGCACTTTGTGGGGCTGAGGAAGGCGGATAACTTAAGGTCAGGAGCTCGAAACCAGCCTGGCTAACATGGTGAAACCCTGTCTTTACTAAAAATAGAGAAGTTAGTTGGGCATGGAGGAAGGCGCCTGTAATGCCAGCTAACTCCAGAAGCTGAGGCAGGAGAATTGCTTGAACCCAGGAGGCGGAGGTTGCAGTGAGTGGAGATCGCGTCACTGCACTCCAGCCTGGGCGACAGAGTGAGACTCCATCTATCAAAAAAAAAAAAAAAAAAAAAAGTCTAATAAAGATGGAAGTTGCCAGATTTCTTGTTTAAAATGTAATAAATTCATATTTGAGAGCTAAGATTAGATAGTGACTGTTAATAATTACAGGCTAATGAAAAGCTTTAAATTTTACCTGGCTGCTGGTTTTCTTTAAAATTTGCTCTAAATTGTTATCTTTAAAATTAGTGTCTGTGAATAATCGTAATAGTGAAGTGAGTGCTTGAATATTTTGGAAATTAATTGTACTCTTATTTGGAAAGCAATTTTATTACTTACATGTTACTAGTGGCTCAATAAATAATGTGTGAAAAGTAATCCATGATTCATGCAAATTCCATGACGCTACATCCCCCACAGTACCCAAGAGAGCCTCTCCCACTTCCTGGTACTTAGAAGGAATTAAGTATTCCTCTGGATTTAAGCTGGCCTTGATAGCTTAGTACATAATTTTAAAAAACATTGCTCCATATATCTGTCCTCCTTCACATGTGTTTATGGTATTAGTATGGATAGGATCAATACGATTTTGTCTCTGAAGAATCTTCTTGCTTAGAAACCTTGTGTCCAAGACTTACTGGTCAAGAGTGATCACATCCTGGTGGCCTCTGAACTGCCGAGCCAGGCGTAAGGCTAAGTCGTTGGCTTCGGATCTATTAAGATAACAGAGAGAGAGGACACTGACACAATCTCTTTTTAAAACATTTAGGATGTGCCAGGCACGGTAGCTCACACCTGTAATCCTAGCGCTTTGGGAGGCCAAGGAGGGCCGATTGCCTGAGCTCAGAAGTTAGAGACCAGACTAGGCAACACGGTGAAACCCCATGTCTACTAAAATACAAAAAATTAGCCAGGCATGGCAGCGTGGGCCTATAGTCTCAGCTACTTGGGAGGCCAAGGCAGGAGAATTGCTTGAACCTGGGAGGTGGAGGTTGCAGTGAGTGGAGATCGCCCCACTGCACTCCAACCTGGGTAACAGAGTGAGACTCTATCTCCAGAACAATAACAACAACAACAACAACAAAAACATTTAGGATGTTAATTACCAAAGTTGTAAGATTACATTTATTCAGAAACTTACAAAATAATAAGTTGAAATCCTCTACTTCCTCTATCTTGCCCACCCACTTTACCCTTCTAATGTAAGTTTCCCTAGATGTTTTCAATAAAGAATGAGACATATAGAAGAAACCCAATAAACATTAAGGATATGCTGCCCATTTCAGACTTTAGTTCAGCCACATAGTGACTGAGGACATGAAGAAGCCTTCATTAAACCTGATCTCCACAGGAGGAATGGGAGACTGAGGGCCCATTAGGTTGGCTGCCAACCTATGTCGTATTTACCCAATATTTGACTAGCTTCCTTCTCTATAAAATGAGTATCAAATTTTTTCCTATGTATTTCAGATAATCTAAATATACTACCAAACACAGGAAGAAAATAATAATAAGTGGAATGTTTACTATCTGCTAAACATCATGCTGAGGATTTTGCTTGTATTTATTCTTGTAACAACATTACAAGTACTGCCATCTCCTTTTTAAGGATAAAACAGCCTCAGAGAGGTAAAGTTATCAGAATAAGGTCTCATAGCTAATATGAGGTAGAGCAGGATTCAGACTGAAGACTTTTTTACTTTAAGAATATTTTGTTGGCCAGGCATGGTAGTGGTGGCTCATGCCTGTAATCTTAGCACTTTGGTAGGCCAAGGCAGGAAGATTTCTTGAGGTCAGGAGTTGAAGATCAACCTGACCAACCTGGCGAGACCCTGTCTCTGAAAATAATGAAATATTTTTTTAAATTAAAAAAAAAGAATATTAGTCTTGGATGGGTGCAGTGGCTCATGTCTGTAATCCTAGCACTTTGGGAAGCTGAGGCAGGCAGATTGCTTGAGCCCACGAGTTTGAGACCAGCCTGGGCAACATGGTGAAACCCCATCTCCACAAAAAACACAAAAATTAGGCCAGGCATAGTGGCTCACCCTATAACCCCAACACTTTGGGAAGCTGAGCCAAGTGTAGTGGTGTGACCCACCACGCTGGATATAAATTTGGTTTTAAAATATCTTAATGGAAAGTGAATCACAGAGAGTCATATAATCAAATATTCACAAAATGTCTAATAGTTAATTTTCATATATATTTCTTTCTTTTCTTTTCTTTTCTTTTTTTGACGGAGTTTCATGCTGTTGCCAGGCTGGAGTGCAGTGGCATGATCTTGGTTTACTGCAACCTGACTCCCTGGTTCAAGCAATTCTCCTGCCTCAGCCTCCCAAGTAGCTGGGACTACAGGTGTGCACCACCACGCCAAGCTAATTTTTGTATTTTTAGTACAGACAGGGTTTCACCATGTTGGCCAGGATGGTCTTGATCTCTTGACCTCGTGATCCACCCGCCTTGGCCTCCCAAAGTGCTGGGATTACAGGCATGAGCCACCACCCCCAACCATATTTCATTTTTAAAATAGGAGTTTCTACTATACATTTATATAGCTTCCCCTAATATAATATTGCATTTCAAGCACATATTTAGGCATGCATTTGCAAAAACATACTTCTAGATATCTGCATAATAGTCTATAGAATGGATATACAATGATTTGAATTTACAGAATTTAAAAGTAGGGGCCAGGCACGGTGGCTCACACCTGTAATCCCTGCACTTTGGAAGGCTGAGGTGGGCAGATTGCTTGAGCCCAGGAGTTCAAGAGCAGCCTGGGCAACATAATGAGTCCCTGTCACTAAAAAACAAACAAAGCAAAACAAAAAAACTAAGTTAAAAAGTTGAGGCGGCCCAAGGGGCCTGCGTGGGGATGGCCAGCCTGTGGGCGTTGGTGCTGGCCCCAGGGACCCCACGCTGACCCTGAGGTGCTGCTGGTAGCCTCATGCATGGCCTTCCAGGCCAGTGGTGCTCCTTCTGGCTGGGCGCGGTTGCTCATGCCTGTAATCCCCGCACTTTGGGAGGCCGAGGCAGGCGGATCACCTGAGGTCAGGAGTTTGAGACCAGCCTGACTAACATGGAGAAACTCCATTTCTACTAAAATACAAAATTAGCTGGACGCGGTGGCGCATACCTGTAATCCCAGCTACTCAGGAGGCTGTGGCAGGAGAATCCCTTGAACTCGGGAGGTGGAGGTTGCAGTGAGCTGAGATAGTGCCATTACACTTCAGCCTGGGGAAAAAGAGCGAAACTCCATCTCAAAAAATAAATAAATAAATAAATAAATGAAACTTGAAATCTATCTATTTGAGTTTCCCTCTTTTTCCTTTCTTTCTTTCTTTCCTTTTT
>NW_012103854.1:2410482-2413236 GCF_000951045.1 Mandrillus leucophaeus
GGCTCACTGCAAGTTCCCCCTCCCGGGTTCATGCCATTCTCCTGCCTCAGCCTCCCGAGTAGCTGGGACCACGGGCACCCACCACCACGCCTGGCTAATTTTTTGTACTTTTAGTAGAGACAGGGTTTCACTGTGTTAACTAGGATGGTCTCAATCTCCTGGCCTCGTGGTCTGCCCTCCTTAGCCTCCCAAACTGCGGGGGTTACAGGTGCGAGCCACTTTTTACAGGCAGGCCTTCTTTCTTTTCTTGTGTTTGTGTTGGGGAAATATGCTCAATTTTCAACAATCAAAAATCTTTAAAAAGTTATAGCTTGTTTAGTAGAGTTATTTCTTGGCTAAAGTTCCTCATACACTCATTGAAAGAATATCTTGGCCTATTGATCCTTTAGCTACTTATTGCACTGCCTGAGGAGGTGAGCATCATTTGACCAGTTTGATTCAGAGTCTTGGAATAAAGTGGGAGAATCAGAAAGGCCAGGTCCCTAATGTGTGATCACTTAGTGAATGGCAAGAAACTCAGCAGACCTTTTTAGACAAGCTCCACCATGAATCAAAAGGAAAGATTTGTGTGAAAGAGTAGACAAAGCTTAGTGGGAATGGGGAGGGGTGGGAAACCATGAAACATACCCTGAATTTGTAAAATAACAAACAGAGAGTTTCTCCGGCAGAGTGGCTGAAAGGCGCTTGGCATACTCAACAATGTTGTCGTGGAGGAATCGAGAATTTGTATTTAGCAGTTCCATCTGTTTCAAGGCAGCTTTGACCACTTCTGGGTGACAGTGTCCCACTAAAGTTTATGAAACAAAAGCCCAACAAGTAAGTTAGAATTCTAAGTGCCTGGGAATAAGAGGAATGATGAAGCAAACAAACAAACAAACAAACAAAAGTTGAGTTCCTTTCTCTTCCATATTTGACTGAGATTTTCCCCGCTAGGACTACTGGCCCACTCAGCACAGGAACTGCAGCCACTGCAATTCCCTAGACAAATATTAAGTGTTCCAAGTCAGTTTTACTCCATGAACATTTCCTTCAAAGCACTGCAAGGACAGGACATTTACCATGGGCAACATTGTTGATGCAGTCCAAGTACTGTTCACCGTTCTCATCAAACATGTACTGCCTCCGGGCTCTCACTATTTTGATGGGATCCGACGCAAAGAAAACTTTGCATGAGGGCCTAGAAATAATCAAAGGAAACACTTTGGTCTGGTAGGACTACTCTCAGTATTTTTCCTTCTCAATGAAGGTCACCATCTGTGGAAAAGTACAATTACATAAAGGAAAGGGAAAGCACAACCTGGATGACACACATTTCTTTTCATCTCATGTAAACCTGGAAACTTTTATGTTAATCCCCCATTCATGACATTGTTCACATTCCTTATGCTTGTTATGTTAAATGTGCCATGATTTGACAGTTTATTAGAGGCACATGAATCCGCTCTCTGATGGTTCTAATCACACAAACCAATAACTACTTTTCCTTTGAGAAATTTTGTTCTATCAGAAAAAAAAAAAAAAAGACAAGTTTTTTTGGGGGGCTTAATGTGTCAGAAACTGTTACATATTTTGTAAATATTATTTAATTCTGCCAACAATCCTATGCAATAGAGGTTATTATCATTCTCACTCTCACAGGTGAGGAGACCAAGGCACAGAGAAATTAAGAAACTGGCTTAAGGTTCCACAGACAGTAAATGAGAAAATCAGAATTTGCAAGTAGGCTGTGTTGTGCCATCGCCCAAGGTAGACATCTCTATTTCCCCTTCAACCTAATGTATAAAGACATGAATAGCACTGAAAACTAAATACAAATAACCTAGAGTTAAATACTACGAAGTTTTATAGATCATTTTCATTTTCATGTATTTTGAGTGGTACTTGTCCTGTATCAAATGGATTTTCCATTATTAACTAATGAAATTCAATTATGCTTCTAACCACTTAATATGTTTTTTGAGCATAATAAAGTCATCCATACTTTTATTTGGATGAATGTCTGGAGTATACATTTTATCACACAGAAATTTCATAAAGCCTTCTAATCTTGGCTTTATGAATATTTAAGAACTAAAGTTAAATATATTTATTTATTTTGGTGATTTTGCATACACACAAAAAAGCCCTCACACGCATTGGAGGTAGTTTTAGTAGTAGAAATATACTAAATTGATATGTAACTGTTTAGAAGGAATTTTGATTATTATGAGCAGTAGGTAACCTCAAATTTTAAAATTGCATAAGGGTGTGTTATATATTGATGCTTTTTCAGCATCATCAGCTGAAATGAAAATAATATTTTATAAGAATTTCTTATTGGTTCAAACTCAGCTGTTTACACCTAAAAGTTAAAATCCAAAAAAAAATCTTTGTTAAGGTTGTGGGCTGAAAGCTGCAGACTTCACATTGCCTTTTTAACACATTTTCCACCTTGCCCGTCAGACTTGAGGTAAAATTCTCCTTCTTCCAGTCAGCCCATGGCTACACTCGTGCTTTTAGAAAATTTGTTCTGCTCATGTCAGAAACTATTAGGCATTCACTGGAATCTAACTATGTAAGATTGAAAACTAACAGAGTGAGTGATTAGAAAAAGTAGGGTAGTGATTGATTAATGGGGGAAGAACTGGACTATTTTGACCCCACTTGGCGGCTGAGAGAGACGGGACTAGTCTTCCAAACCACCATCTAGAAACCCCTCCAGTTGGGTGAGGAGCTTCAGTCTGAGAAACTGTCCAGCATTCCTCCGAAGAGGAT
>NW_012103854.1:2414766-2418434 GCF_000951045.1 Mandrillus leucophaeus
TTCGCTAGCCTGGGACTGCCTTGGCGGCCCCGGCCTTCCTCCCGTTATCCCTCGTGGCGTTCTCTTGCCCGGGGCGTCGGAAGTCACTGGTGTCATCAACTAGCTAGGATTATCTCCCTTTTAAGTCTGGCTCTGGCGTTGACCTCCGCCAAGTCCCTCCTCCTCCCCCGCCGGGGCCGCGGGCAGGTCGCCGGGCTAGCAGCTCATTCGCCACCACCCTGTCCTGCCTGGGCGGCTCGGCCCTGCCCGCCCCTATCATTCCTCTAATTCTCCTTTCATTCTCCTAACTTTGCCTCCTTTGCTTTTCCTCCTCCTCTGCCTGCGAATTCCCTCCTTCCCACGTTCTTTCTGTTTCTTTTTAGTGTAGTCTTTTATTTTCTGGTAAAAATTGAGGAGTTAGGCGTTTCTCGGATCAAGACTCACTGCGCAGTCGGATAAGGTAACCTACCATTTACTCAGCACAAGGACGCGTCCTAACGAGAAATAACCCGGACTCAGCCTGTTATGTCCATTGGCGGTAATGATGTAGGCAGTGTTTCAAATATCTCATTTAACAATAATTACACTTCTAATTCTTCTAACTATACAACTTACAAAACACATTCACATGACTTATCTTGTTCAGTCTTCAAAATAACCCTGAGAGATGACCACGAGTGTTAATAAACGGGGAAAGTGAGGTTATTCCTTGTTCTAATGATTACACATCCGCTGGATGCTGAAAACGGGACTCATTCTTAGATTTCTTGACTTCCCTCAAGATGGTCTTCTCACACTGATCATATCTGAAGCTACACATGTGCACAGGTAGAATCTTAATTAACTGTATCATTAAATCATACATTATTTTAACTAGAAGTCATCTGGTTTAACTTCTCTGCTCTGTAGATAAGAACGATGAGGCACAGGAAAGGTGAAGATTTATTCAAGTTCACACAAACACTTCGTCACTGGGTTAAGGATAGGCCATTTTATTCTCTCTCTTTTGAAAGGGCAGTAGGGAAAGCCTAATTTGTATCTATCAACACATTTGATAAATATTTGCAACTGATCTGTCTCTTGAAAAAAGTTGTTAATATATATTCATGCACTGCAGGAGGAGTAGAATTGGATTGCCTAAGGTAGAAAGAGAAATGGAGTCCTGTGAGAAACACTGTGTTAATTCTAGGTTTTAAGCCAGGCGTGGTGACTCACGCCTGTAATCCCAACGCTTTGGGATTAATCCCAAACTGGGCAGATCACCTGAGGTCTGGAGTTCCAGACCAGCCTGGCCAACATAGCAAAATCTCGTCTCTACTAAAAAAATACAAAAATTAGCCAGCATGGTGGCGGGCACCTTTAATCCCAGTTACTTGGGAGGCTGAGGTGGGGAGAATCGCTTGAACCCGGGAGGCAGAGGTTGCAGTGGGTTGAGATCATGCCACTACACTCCAGCCTGGGCTACAGAGTGAGACTCCATCTCAAAAAAAAAAAAAAAAAAAAAAAAAGAGTTCCATGTTTTATAAATGAAAAGCTGGAAGCACTTTGGAGACTCGCAAGAAATCCCAATTATGTAATCTTGGTCTAGTTCTGTGCCTGAAAGATATTGCCAACTATATATCTACTCTCAAACCACCCTGACCTGGTGAAGTCGTAGTCATGCTTCCTTCACAAAACCTTATGGATTCTTGTTGTTAATATTCCCAGTGCCTTAAGAAACCCTGGATTAAGAGTCTTGGGTTCTAGATCTGGTTCTTCCATAAACCAGCTGGGCTTCTTAACCTTTCTGAGGCCAAATTTCTTTGTATTGAAAACTGAGCTCTCTGGCTAGTGAGGAGGTACACAGCTGTAATCCCAACACTTTGGGAGGCCGAGGCAGGTGGATCACTTGAGCTCAGGAGTTTGAGACCAGCCTGGGCAACCTGGTGAAATTCTGTCTGTACAAAAAATGTAAAAATGAGCCAGAGATGGTGGCATGTACCTGTAATCCCAGTTACTTGGCAGGCTGAGGTGGGAGGATCCCTTGAGCCTAGGAGAAAGACTCTGCAGTGAGCTAAGATTGTGTCACTGCACTCTAGCCTGGGTGACACAGTGAGACCCTGTCTCATAAAAAGAAGAAACCCTCCAACTCAAAGCATTACAAGTAGGGCTTGAATGAGATCATGATTTTGTCTTTATAAAAGTAGAGTCCTGAGCCCTCTTATTTTCTCTTCACTCTTTCCCAAGAGTGCTAACTTATGTTTTAAGCATTTATTTAGAAGAAGGCTTTTTAGATTCATTACCTTTTAAGGGAAAGCAAGCCATTGCTACATAAAAGATAATTTCCCCATTATTTAACTTTTTTCACAATAGAATATATAATATTGACTAAGTACCAAGGACAGTCTTTAAATAAACAACTGACACATAATGGATCAAAATAAGGACGGACAAAAGTCGACAGACAACCACACTATACAAAGCTTTATCAAAAAACAAATCCCAAGGTATTTGGGGGTATATTTTCTCAGGTACTTCTCAAATGTATAATTATATGGTAGGAATGTATACTGTAGTGCATTTTCTCTCCAGAAGTTGACACTTGGGCCAGGCATGGTGGCTCACACCTGCAATCCCAGCACTTTAGGAGGCAGAAGTGGGCAGATCTATTGAGGTCAGGAGTTCAAGACTAGCCTGGCCAACACGGTGAAACCCCATCTCCACTAAAAATGCAAAAAATTAGCCAGCTGTGGTGGCGTGTGCCTGTAGTCCCAGCCACTTGGGAGGCTGAGGCAAGAGAATCACTTGAACTTGGGAGGTGTAGGCACTGCAGTGCCACTCCAGCTCCAGCTTAGGTAACAGAGCAAGATTCTGTCAAAAAAAAAAAAACAAAAAAAACAAAAAAACAAAAAACAAAAGGAAAAAAGAAGTTGATGTTCTCTCAGTTTTGGTTCTGACCTTATTGATTGGCTCACTCTATTAAGTGAGTCCTGATCCGAAGGTCATAGATTTCTCAACAACCAAGGCTTGGTCAAACAAACCATATTTGTGCATGACTGAAATGAGGAGGTACAGCCCACACAAGCTTGGAAAAATAAGAATTCCATTCAATAGTCCAATGAGAAGAGTCTGAATGGCAAGTTTTAATTTTCTTGTTGGTAAAAACCCTACAAAAATGGGTGGGTGAACTATATGTTCCCAATAACAGAGATTATTCAGCTTATTAGACATTACTCAAGATGGAACATGGACATTTGAAAGTTTTCACTCTTTCCTGTTACCCTGTCATGCCCTAATCTACCCTACCTTTCACAGGGATTTGCATTTTCTGAAAATCATACATCGTCTAGGACAAATGCTGGGTGTGGTGCTTTTCTGACCTGACACACGACATCCAAAGAGGGCATCTTTGATCCCAAACAGAACTTTGCATGAGCAATATAGTTCACATGTCTGAACTTCACTTGAGAACTCTACATTGCTGTCAACATGTGCATATAACTGGGCACACAGCTCCTAGTGCAGATTAGAAGGAGGCTGACAGGTTAAAACAGGTGTCTATCTCTGGGAGTTCAAAACCACTTCAAAGAAGCCATTTGAACAACAATATGCGTGGGCTGGGTGCAGTGCCTCACACCTATAATCCCAGCACCTTGGGAGGCCAAGGTGGGTGGATTTTGAGACCAGCCTGGCCAACATGGTGAAACCCC
>NW_012103854.1:2419472-2419814 GCF_000951045.1 Mandrillus leucophaeus
GTTCCCTCCCTAGGAGTTTCACAAAGAGGGAAGATTGACTCTTGTCACCAGAGCCCAAGAAGCCAGCTTCAGGATAAGAGATCACCTAAGCAGACGTTGCCACAAAACTATCTTATCTCCCAAGTATTTTCCTAAGGACCCATTTATTCTTCCTAAATGTCATTTGTTTTTTCTTTTTTTGTTTTTGTTTTTTGTTTTGTTTTGAGATGGAGTTTCACTCTTGTTACCCAGGCTGGAGTGCAATGGTGTGATCTCAGCTCACTGCAACCCCTGCCTCCTGGGTTCAAGCGATTCTTCTGCCTCAGCCTCCCAAGTAGCTGGCGTTACAGGCACCTGCCACCA
>NW_012103854.1:2421277-2423678 GCF_000951045.1 Mandrillus leucophaeus
TACAAATTCTTGCCTCTTCCCACCATGTGGTTGGTATATGCTGGCTACTTGGATTTACATCTCTCCTATCTTCATATCAGCAGGGTAGATATTATCTCCATTTTCACAGAAGAAAACTGAGACTCAGAAGGTTGTACGATTTGCCCAAGGCCACAGAGCTGCTTTGGGGTAGAACCAGGACAAATTTCCCGTCTGTTTCTGTTTTACTCTAAAATCCGTGCCCCTTCCATTCTGACTGACTGCTTTGAGGGCCACCTGATGTGCCATTGTTATTTACCCTCTTCTCAAAATTCTTGTCTTCAAAATTTTGTGTTTATTCTCTTCTTTGCAGTACCAAGATAGTCTCTGCTAACATAGAGTTAAGACAAAGCTCCTTGCGCATAGGAGAATGACAGCATCAGCTGATTTTCCTGGTGTTTTGTTTAATTTAATTTAATTTAATTTAGGAGAGCTAAATAATTAAACATGAGGCCAAAGTATATAAGAAAGTGGCAGTCTTTTATTGCAAATATGCACACACTCTCCGGCGAGGTTCTCTGGTCCTCAGGTGTGGGGGGCCAGAGAAGTCGCGCCGGCGCTCTCCGGTGATGTTCTCCGGTCCACAAATGTGGGGGCCTAAGAAGTCACGCCGGCTCCTGCCGGCAGCAGACTTTTATGCATTGGTACTGGAAGGGGGAGGTCAGTGGGCGGGATAAGGGCGTGATTGGGGCGTCTCCGTAGGCGTGGCCGGGTAAGTTTTGATCTCTTTGGATTGACATCACCTGGCGCATGCTCGGTTGATCTGCATCTTCCCGGGGTGGGCTGCATTTTCCCGCCAGTGGGAAAGTTGGTGAGGAAGAACCTGGAAGCAACATGGATTATGCCTTCTTGTTCACCTTCCTCCATCTTGTCCTTTCTCCTTCACCCAAACAGCTGGAGAAAGTCTATGTTTGAAAATCATAGCGAAATGGAAAAATGGAACAATCTTTTTAAAAAGCCATCTATGCAGCAGCATTCAGCGGACATATTATAGTTCCCGTTTATGTGGAAGAAGTCCAGAAATGTCAATAAGTCTCTAGGTAAGTAGGTACAGAAATAATGGGTGACACTGCAATAACAGACATGGCACATGGGGTGCCCACGCCTCCAGGCAGCTTTCCAAGAAACAGCTTCTCTGGGAACTGGCAGGCCTTAGGAGCCATGCGGCTGCCAAGTTCTTGCCCAGTGAGAGCCCTTTCTTCCTGGCTTGTCCCTGAGACTGCAAGGACATGGAAGCAGACCAGAAGCAGCACAAGTTGTACAGTATGTGTGTTCAACTTTTAAAAATGGAAGTAAAGTGGGTATCTAATTTAACATTATAAATTAAGTATTATAAACTTTTTGTTTGAAATTTTTACTTATTTATTTATTTTTGAGATAGGGTCTCACTCTGTCTCCCAGGCTGGAGTGCAGTGGCATAATCACAACTCACTGCAGCTTTGACCTCCCTGGGCTAAGATGATCCTCACACTTCAGCCTCCTGAGTAGCTGGGACCACAGGCGTGTGCCACCATGCCAGGCTAAATAATTTTTGTATTTTTTGTAGAGACAGGGTTTTGCCATGTTGTCCAGGCTCGTCTCTAACTTCTGTGCTCAAGTAATTCACCCGACTCAGCCTCCCAAATTGCTGAGATTACAGATGGGAGCCACCATGCCTGGCCCTTATAAACATTTTTTTTTTTCCCCACCGAGACAGAGTCTTGCTCTGTCACCCAAGCAAGAGTGCAATGGCATGATCTTGGCTCACTGCAATTGCCGCCTCCTGGGTTCAGGTGATTCTCCTGCCTCAGCCTCCCAAGTAGCTGGGATTACAGATGCCCGCCACCATGCGGGAGCTTCCCAGCAGCTGAACACGTGGAGGTTCCTGGAGGATGGTGCCCCAGGTAGTGCATGGAAGCTCCACGTCCCTTCCCTCATACCTCTTCTTATGTATCTCTACATCTGTATCCTTTGTAATATCCTTTTTTTTTTTTTTTTTTCTGAGACAGGGTCTCACTCTGTCACCTAGGCTTGAGCACAGTGGTGTGATCTCAGCTCACTGCAACCCCACTTCCCAGGTTCAAGCGATTCTTGTGCCTCAGCCTCTCGAGTAGTTAAGATTACAGTCGCGCACCTGTATTTTTTGTATTGTTAGTAGAGACAAGGTTTCACCATGTTGGCCAGGCTGGTCTTAAACTCCTGACCTCAAATGATCCACCCATCTCGGCCTCCCAAAGTTCTGGGATTACAGGTGTGAGCCACCACGCCTGGCCTCCTTTGTGATATCCTTTATAATAAACCAGTCAATAGGCCTAGTAGAGAGAGAAAGATGAAATTCATTTTAAGTAAGTTAGAAGCAGCACAGAAATACTTGGCACAGAAGTGCTGTATTGTTGTGCTGGGC
>NW_012103854.1:2426088-2448334 GCF_000951045.1 Mandrillus leucophaeus
TGATCCTCACACTTCAGCCTCCTGAGTAGCTGGGACCACAGGCGTGTGCCACCATGCCAGGCTAAATAATTTTTGTATTTTTTGTAGAGACAGGGTTTTGCCATGTTGTCCAGGCTCGTCTCTAACTTCCGTGCTCAAGTAATTCACCCGACTCAGCCTCCCAAATTGCTGAGATTACAGATGGGAGCCACCATGCCTGGCCCTTATAAACATTTTTTTTTTTCCCCACCGAGACAGAGTCTTGCTCTGTCACCCAAGCAAGAGTGCAATGGCATGATCTTGGCTCACTGCAATTGCCGCTTCCTAGGTTCAAGCAATTCTCCTGCCTCAGCCTCCCAAGTAGCTGGGATTACAGGCATGCGTCACCACACCTGGCTAATTTTTGTTTTTGTTTTTGTTTTTCTTTTTTGTATTTTTAGTAGAGACAGGGTTTCACCATGGTGGCCAGGCTGATCTCGAACTCCTGACCTTGTGATCTGCCCACCTTGGCCTCCCAATGTAAACTTTTAAAAAAGCTAAGTATACTGAGGTTTTCATGGCATTTAATATTTGTAGTCTTGAACCTTTAAACACCACTCCTTCAGTTTTCCTGATTATAAAGATATGTGGTATGATTTATAGCTAGGAGAAAATTGGTACTGTAAAAACCAGAATCATGCTTCCTTCGGGAAACAGAGTTACTGTGGAAAGCAAAATGCCTAAGGCTTCTGGATATGAAATTGTAAGCCTGGGGGAAGGGTCTTAAATAGGCACAGTGAGTGACTGAATTGCTCCCCCTGGAAAAGAGGAAGAGCATTCTTGCTCTGGAGACGGAGGGCTCGAGGAGGAGAGACCAGTGGGAAGAAGAGAGAGATGAGATGAGCCTGCAGAGAAGGAAAGGTCAAGGAATCTTTCCATTATTCCATTCTGATTTGCTTGATTTGATATAGTCATGTAGACCCTTCATGCCACCAAGCCTTAGGCAAGCGTATCATACACACACACTGTATTTACCATGTCACTGTTTTGTGGAAATCGTGAGAACAGGGCTGAATTCCATGCCTGTGTCCCCAGCAAGAGTGAAAACTAGGGTTTTGCAGGCATGGGAAAGTGAGGCAGAGATGGTGAAGAGAAAACAGCAACCTCGGCCATGCCTGGGAACCTTGGTCTTCAGGATCCTGTGTGGGACTTCTCCCAAAATGCAGAAGGGGGTTTATAGACACTACTTCCTGGATTTTGAGGGGGCAAGATGACATTTGGGTACTATCGGTGGAGTTTCCCAGGCCTGTCTCTTGTATTCATCCTTGGTACCGCTTTTCTTTTTAGGGAAACTGGTAGAGGGAAGAGAAGTTTTGGAGACAGGCTAACCTGAATTTGCAACCGATCTCTCTTTCTATTGCTTAACCCATTTGAACCACTTTTTTTTTTCAGCCATAAAAAAAAATCTCACAGGGCACAGGATGGTGAAGAGGCTTGAATTAAATGACATCTCATATACAGGTTAAAAATTCAGGTCTTGACTCCGAAGTGTTTGATTCAAATCCTGGCCCTACCATCTGCTAGCCATGTGACTTTGGATAAGTTATTCAATTTCCTGTTATAAAAAATGGGGCAGCTGGGCCCAGTGGCTCACGCCTGTAATCCTAGCACTTTGGGAGGCCAAAGTAGGCCAATCACTTGAGGTCAGGAGTTTGAGACACAGAGAAATCCCGTGTCTACTAAAAATACAAAAATTGGCCGGTGTGGTGGCCTACACCTGTAATCCCAACCACTTTGGGAGGCTGAGGCAGGAGAACTGCTCGAACCCGGGAGGCGGAGGTTACAATGAGCAGAGAGCACATTACTGCAGTTCAGTCTGGGTAACAGAGTGAGACTGTGTCTCAAAAAAAAAAAAAAAAAAAGAGGAAATGGGGCAAATCAGTGCATCTACCTTCTGTGTTGTTGGGAATGTCAAATGAGATAGTACAGTAAAGCACTTTAGTGTAATTGCCAGACAAGTTCTTCTTGCCCATTGCACAGATAAACCCAATTCACTGAGACATGTTATTGCAGTGGAGAAATAATTTAATTATTGCAAGGCAGCTGAACAGGAAGATGGGATTTATTATTCAAATCCACTTCCATGAAGGCTCAGAGGTTAGGGTTTTTCAGGAATAGTTTGGTGGGCATGGAGACATTAGGGAATGGGTGCTGTTGTTTGGTTGGGGATGCAATCATAGGGGTGTGGAAAAACACAGAGTACTCCTCTGGGTGGGGTCCACAGGACTGGTTGAATCCTGAGTCATGGCTTTGGGTGGAGTCGATCAGTAGCCAGAAGGCAAGAATCTGAAAAAGCATCTCAAAATATCAATCTTACGTTTTACAGTAATGATGTTATCTATAGGAACAGCTGGGGAAGTCTCAGATCTTGTGACCTCCAACACAGTAAAGGATTATAGCAAGGCACGCTACGCCTACATTTTAGCAGAACTCAGGCCCCTCCCGTAATCCTAATCTTGGGAGCTTTCATTAGTTTTACAAAAGTGGTTTCAGTTCCTGGGCAAGGAGGGGGTTAGTTTTAGGGAGGGACTGTTATCATCCTTGCTTCAAAGTTAAACTAGAAACTAAATTCTTCCCATGGTTAGCTTGCCCTATGTCCAGGACTGAGTGAGGACAGCCAGCTTGTGGGGCTAGAAGCAAGATGGAGTCAGCCATGCTGGACTTTATTATCATAATCTTTGCAAAGGCAGTTTCAATCATGTCTGGTATTACAGCAAGTACTTAGTAAATGGTGGCTATTATTGTTATTATTAGGTATGTAAAATGTCTGGTTTGGCAAGACATTGATTAATGATTTTGCACTTTCATTCGATTGAAATGTAAGAGCTGTGAATTCCCATGCGCCCCACACCTCTTTTTCCCAGAGGAATTAACTAAAAGCGAATCAACTGATCACTTATATCAGTTATGAAGGTTCATAGAAGCTTAAAAAACACCTCTGCACTTTTTAAAGATAAAGACTTCTGACCAAATAAGTTTAAAATGTTGTTGATACATACATATATTTTATTTGGAAAAAAAAAGTACTGTCAGTTCTAAGAAATATACTCCATGTTTTTGTTTGCACTTCAGCAATCTGCTTGTCATTTGTCCTCTAATGCAGAATCTTCGACCTGCCAGTGTGCATCCTCTCCCTGTGGACAGCACACTCTGCCTTTTCAAGCTACTCAGTTTTCCTCACACTTCAGTCTGTTTTCCTATTATTGCTTCAGGTTGATAGCAACTTTCCATGGTATTTGAAGCATACACCCATATGCCAGGATTTTGAATGTCATACTAAATAGAGAGGATTTTTTTTTTTGAGTCAGAGTCTCACTCTTTCACCCAGGCTGGAGTGCAGTGGTGTAGTCTTGGCTCACTGCAGCCTCAACCTCCCAGGCTCAAGCAATCCTTCTAACTCAGCCTCTCAAGTAGCTACGACTACAGGCGCATGCCACCACACCCAGGTAATTTTTGTAGAGACAGGGTTTTGCCATGTTGCCCAGGTTAGTCTCAATCTCCCAGGCTCAAGCAGTCCTCCCACCTTGACCTCCCAAAGTACTGGGATAAATAAAGAGGGGTTTTTTTTTGTTTTGTTTTGTTTTGTTTTGTTTTTGACAAGTCTCACTCTGTCACCCAGGCAGGAGTGCAGTGGCACAATCTTGGCTCATTGGAACCTCCGCCTACCGGGTTCAAGTGATGCTCCTGTCTCAGCCTGCTGAGAAATGCACCACCTCGCCCAGCTAATTTCTGCATTTTTAGTACAGATGGGGTCTCACCACGTTGGCTAGGCTGACTTCGAACTCCTGGCCTCAGGTGATCCACCTGCTTCAGCCTCCCGAGGTACTGGGATTACAGGCATGAGCCACCGTGCCTGGCAAAGAGTTTTTTAGAAAGAAGTTCTGGAAAAGAAAGAAGCTTTCCTGCCTGCCCTTTGTCATGGTGGAGCAGAACTATCTAGTGAGGAGCTCTGCTGAGATATAGAATAGCTTGGTGTGACTTGGTGACTTTAGGGTTAGAGGGCTTGGGTTCAAGTCCTGACTCAGAGCTTACTTGTGTGACCTTTGGTCAAATCACTTAGTTTTTCTCTTTTTTTGGTTTCCTTGGGTAAAATAGGGTAGCTGGCTCTGCAAGGAGGGAGGGTAAATAAATTAATAATCCTGATGAGCGGTAAATATGTTGGTTCTTACTGTTAATGTGCTAGGCTATTTTAGTGAATTATTTCTGACCCAAACCAGTTTCCCACCTCCAGTTTCAGGAAGATAATAAACCTAGTAGTGCTGAATTACCAGGACGCATGTAGGGCTAGTGGTTGATTTTATTCCTTATCCCTGAAGGTGCATCACCCTGCACTTTGTTGTAATCTTGAATTAAAATGGTTCTGAACCTCCTAATAGTAACTCATTATTGACAGCTTTAGCTTTCTTGAGAGATCTCATGAGACCTCTGAAACTCTTTCTGCCTGGAGCTGGAGCCAGGAAGCTTGGATTCTAGTCCCTATTCCTCACTTCCTATGGGGGATTGGCAGCAAGGCAATTCACTTTCCTGAGCTTGTTTTTACAGATTGGGTAAGATTCACATGACATTTTACATGGAATGATTTTTAAGTTGGGGAATGTGCATAAGATAAATTACTGTGTGATATGTTGATAATAATGGTAACAGTAGTAAGTGCACTTATCTTATTAGTAGGCGTGACCTCAAGGCTTACCTAGAGCGTGCTTTTAGTTCTTTGAGTCCTCATAATGCTGAAGATCTTAGGCATATGATTCTTTTCCATTTACAGTGGTGGCAGCATTTGGGCAAGATATTATATAGAAGAAAGATTATAAAATGTATATTAGTCAAATGTTGCTAATTATTTGCCATGATATATAATTTGAAGAAGGAAGATAGAATTTTGGGGAGATTCTTATGTGGAGTTACACAAACCATGTGCTTTTTGGATAACTTTGGAGAGAGTAGAGGCGGCATATCTGCGTTATATTTATAGATCCTTTGTACATTTTAAAATTTTTATTTGAGACAAGGTCTCACTTTGTTGCCCAGGCTGGAGTGTAGTGACACGATCATAGCTCACTGCAGCCTCGACCTCTGGGCTCAAGCGATCCACCCACCTCAGCCTCCTGAGTAGCTGGGGCTACAGGTGCATGCCACCACACCTGGCTAATTTTTACAATTTTTTTGCAGAGATGGGGGTCTCACTTTGTTGCCAAGGCAGGTTTCATATTCCTGGGCTCAAGTGACCCTCCTGCCCTGGTCTCCCAAAGTGCTGGGATTACAGGCATGAGCCACTGTACCTGGCTCTACAGATTCTTTCATGCTCAAAAATAAATGAAAATACATTCTCCTTTATTTCCAAATGTGCTTTTTTCTTGATCCTTGAACTACTTTCTTATTTTGTACCTCAGTAAACACAGTGATTAGCAGAGGCTGAAGGAGAAATCACAAGCTGTTTTCCATAGTCTTAACTACATTCTGTCATGGAATAAAAACGACTGATTGTTCTATGTGTTCCAGCAGAACTATTAGATACATCGTTTTCTGGGAACCCCTCCTTTTGAATTCCTCTCATTTTGAGGGTCACCATGGCCCAAAGCCACCACTGGTTTTAGGGGACAGCCCTAGGACTCCAGTCCACTCCCAGACAGGTCACAGCTCTGCCTGTCCATTGGTAATATATAAAAGGTATGTATGTATGTATGTATGTATGTACGTACGTATGTATGTATTTTTGAGACAGAGTTTCACTCTTGTTGCTCAGGCAGGAGTGCAATGGCACGATCTCGGCTCACTGTAACCTCCGCCTCCCAGGTTCAAACGATTCTCCTGCCTTAGCCTCCCGAGTAGCTGGGGTGACAGGCATGTGCCACCACGCCCGGCTAATTTTTTTTTTTTAGTAGAGACAGGGTTTCTCCATGTTGGTCAGGCTAGTCTCGAATCCCCAGCCTCAGGTTATCCAGCCACCTTGGCCTCCCAAAGTGCTGGGATTACAGGCATGAACCACCATGACTGGCCAAAAGATTTTTATATATTAAAGATCTACCATTGAAAAATAGTAAAATCTACCATTTAATCTATATTTAAAATCTACCACTGAAAATGAATTTGTGCAGAAACAAATTCATTTTCAATTGTAACTGAACCTTTGTTAAACCCTAGTTGGAATGTACTTACTCACTAAGAAAACCCTAATTCAGGGCTTAAAAATCATGTAGATGATATAAAAGCACTTTTTCTTCACTTTCAGAACCATTAGTTTAAGAACTATTTAATGTTTCTTTTCAGTTTTCCCCATAACACTTTCTTTGTGACACTAGTGTAGAATTTATTTTATGCTACTGGAACATTCCAATGCATTGATTTTATATTGCCATATAGGTTGCACATACCTTGAAGGCAAAAACCTTGTTTTCTTTTCTCTTTTTTTTTTTTTTTTTGAGACAGAGTCTCACTCTCTTGCCCAGGCTGGAGTGCGGTGGTGCAATCTCAGCTCACTATAACCTCTGCCTCCTGGGTTCAAGTGATTCTCCTGCATCAGCCTCCCGAGTAGCTGGGATTACAGGCATGTGCCACCACGCCCAGCTAATTTTGTATTTTTAGTAGAGACAGGGTTTCTCCATGTTGGTCAGGCTGGTCTCGAACTCCCAACCTCAGGTGATCTGCTCGACTTGGCCTCCCAAAGTGCTGGGATTACAGATGTGAGCCACCGTGCCTGGGCCAGTAATTTTACATTAATTGTATTTGTTAGAACTTGCTCTCAATTTGATAAAGGTGACTTTATAAAATACAATGTTACTATTTTTTTAAAGAACCTAAAAAATTCATTTAATTTTAAATTTTAATTAAATTTCTAAGTTTAAATTTTAAAAGTCAAGAATTCGTTAATACTCAGGCAAGTCCTTTACATAAGGCCATTGGAAGATCTAAGTACAGCTCTGCCCAGGGCGGCTCCTGCAAAGACTGTTTTCATTAAAGCCAGTTTTCATTAGATGAGTCTTCCTGGGGCAAATATATTTGTTTATAGTTTATTATTTTAGTTGAAATATAAATCTTTCCATAGTTAGCACCTAGATTTCAGGATTTTTTTGTTGTTGTTGTTTTGTTTTGTTTTTGAGGTAGAGTCTCGCGCTCTCTCCCAGGCTGGAGTGCAGTGGCGCGATCTTGGCTTTCTGAAGCCTCTCTCCCCCAGGTTCAAGCAATTCTGCTGCCTCAGCCTCCCAAGTAGTTGGGACTACGGGCATGGGCCACCATGCCTGGCTAATTTTTGTGTTTTTAGTGGAGATGGGGTTTCACCCTGTTGGTCAGGATGGTCTTGAACTCCTGACCTCAGGAGATCCGCCTGCCTCAGCCTCCCAAAGTGCTGGGATTATAGGCGTGAGTCACCACGCCTGGCCTTTGGATTTTATTAATACACATCTTTCCTTGGATTTACGGGAAAAATCTGCTAGTTTTATATGTGAAGTCTTATTCTAATTCTTGCATTATTTGGATCTGGGACTTGTAGAAACATTTGTTTGCTTATTTACTTGCTTTTTGATACATTTTCTTAAAAACAGAAAATTATTTGAAAGATAAGATGTATGTGTAGAGAAAACATATTTCAAATAAGTGCATTAGATTTGGGGTCACTGACATAAGTGGAAAGACTTGCAGCTGCAATTCTTTATTATGTGTGAGCTTATAAGGAAACTGGGCTCAAGGGCATTGAAGGATACATAACTTTCCTTGGCATTCAGGGTCTGCCCTCTATCGGTGAATGTGCATAAATATACCTTTATCCCTCAGAATTCCGCACTAGATTGAAATAAATGTTATCAATTAGGCATAGTGTATGGGAGGTCAGATATGAATGAGGTAGAAAACCCTTTAAAAACTCAAATTGTAATTTTTCTCACTGTGGGATTTGCTGTTAAGGCAGAAAGGATAGGGATAAAGTTAAAGAAAAATAGACAAATTACAAACATTTTTAAATTTCACCATTAGAAGAAGTAATTTAAAAATCTTGAATTAAATGAGGGATTGGACATCTTTATTGATGCAGGAGTAAAGTCCACTCCATTTTCTCCATGCATTGAATACACTATTTGGTTTTACATAAACGTGTCTTGATCCTTTTTGTAAACCAGTTACTCACTAATAGTAAACCCAGTGCTCTTGTTAATTATTAATGAGACTCTAAATATTCAGAGAGATAACTTTTTTAGTTCATTGCATAACACCACCAATGTAAGGGTTTTTAATTTACAATGAAATTATAACTTCATGAAACAAAGTTATAATATAACTTTATTAAAAAATTAACATTTAATGGAATTATTAAATAGTGAAAAATACTAAAATTATATACTGTTTTGCATTATTTTTATTTTTTATGTAATCTTTTCTTTGGCATTAAAAAATTAACATGTGAGAAATCTTGGAGAAGAAAATACATTGTTATATATTACTCTCTAGGGAGTAAAGCTATCTGAGTGGGCTGTGGAATCTAACGGGGTTTACACATTGGCATTTTTGTAATTTAAAAACTGTGCATGCCGGGCACAGTGGCTCATGCCTGTAATCCCAGCACTTTGGGAGGCTGAGGCGGGCAGATCACTTGAGGTCGGGAGTTCAAGACCAGCCTGGCCTACATGGTGAAACCCCATCTCTACTAAAAATATAAAAATTAGCTGGGCATGGTGGTGCGTGCCTGTAGTCCCAGCTACTCAGGAGACTGAGGAAGGAGAACAGCTGGAACCCGGGAGGCAGAGGTTTTAGTGAGCCAAGATCACACCACTGCACTCCAGCCTGGGCAACAGAGTGAGACTCTGTCTCAAAATAAATAAATAAATACAGAAATAAAAAACCATCTTTGTTTTTAAAACTGACTTCAAAATATATTACAAAGCTATAGTAATAACCAAAACAGCATGGTATTGGCATAAAAGTAGACACATCACCAATGGAACAGAATAGAGGACAAAGAAATAAATTCACACAGTTATAGCCAACTGATTTCCAATGAAGACATCACAAACACACATTGGGGAAAAGGCAGTCTTTTCAATAAATGGTGGTAGTCTCGACAATAAAGTTAGTGTCTTCAATAAAGGCAGTCTCTTCAATAAATGGTGCATGTGAATGTCCAATTTTTCTACCACCGTTTATTGAAGAGACCCCCATTTCTCAGCATATGCAAAAATCAGGTCAAAATGGATTAAATGTAAATGTAGGCCAGGCATGGTGGCTCACCCTTATAATCCCAGCAGTTTGGCAGGCTTTGGTGGGGAGATTGCTTGAGGCCAGGAGTTCGAGACCAGCCTGAGTAACAGAGCAAGACCCCTTTTCTATGAAAAATTAAAAAAAAATTAGCCAGGCATGGTGGCACGTGCCTGTCGTTCCAGCTACTTGGGAGACTGAGTTGGGAGGATTGCTTGAGCCCTAGAGATCGAGGCTTCAGTGAACGGTGTTCATGCCATTGCACTCCAGCCTGGGCGATGAGACTCTCTCTCAAAAAAAAAAAAAAAAAAAATTAAAGGATTTAAATATAAGTACTGAAACTATGAAACTACTAGAAGCAAACTCTGGGGAAATGCTTTATAACACTGCTCTGGGCAAAGATTTTTTTGGATAACAGTTCAAACTTATAGGCAATAAAAGCAAAAATAAACAAATAGAAGTATACAAAACTGAAAAGCTGCACAGCAAAAGAAACAATAAATAACTGCATCTGACCAGTGGTTAATGTCTAAGAATATGTAAGAAACTCAGACAATTCAATACCAAGAAAACCAATAATATAATTTAAAAAAATGGGTGAAAGCGGGCATGGTGGCTCACGCCTGTAATCCCAGCACTTTGGGAAGCCGAGACCAGCCTGGCCAACATGGAGAAACCCCGTCTCTACTAAAAATACAAATGTTAGCCAGGCATGGTGACAGGAGCCTGTAATCTCAGCTACTCAAGAGGCTGAAGCAGGAGAATCACTTGAACCAGGCAGGTGGAGGTTGCAGTGAGCGGAGATCACACCACTGTACTACAGCCTGGGCAACAGAGTGAGACTATGTCTCAAAAAAAATTGTTTAAAATGTTCACTCCAAGAAATTTATATATATATATATACACACACACACGCCCGCACACACACACACACGAAATAATTGCAGCGCTAAACCAGGCACCTTCGACCAAATCACAACCTCCTCTTTGATTCCCCTTCACTCTAAGCCTCTTTCAAATTCTTTTTCCTGAGCTGGAAGACCAGTCAGATGCCCACGGGGTCAGTGCAAAGCACCTTCCCAGCCGGGCAACTGTGTACCTTTCTCTAGGAGTGCATGACGTCCTTCCCCGCAACTCCTTGTTTTAAGGGATTTAACCCATTAGGAAATTCATTTTTCAGTCTAAGCCAAAAGGAGGTGTCAGACATGGCAGTCTTCACTTCGAAGGTCCGTTTCCTGCTCCAGTCCCTGCCAAGGGTTCTAGAAGAGCCTGGCTGTCGGGTTTACATGAGGCCACCAGAAGACCTAAGCCGAGCTCTGCCCAAGGCGGCTCCTGCAAAGGCTGGGACCTCGGGTGCTGCTTCCTCAACCCTCTCGGTGACCACGACTCAAAGGAGAGACCTCAAGGATTCGAGGAGCAACACATGCTTGGCCTGTGTTCCAGGAAAGAGACCTGTCCAGAGAAACAGATTGGGCAGTTGCATGGAAACTTGAGTCAGAGATGGTGGTTTGGGGGTGATTTGGACAAATTAGATTAGTTTAACAAAGCTCTGAAGTGGCGGAAGAGCTCCCCTGGACTACTGATTGAACACAGAACAAGAGATAAGCATGGTGTCAGACTAGGTCTTAGAGAGATGCAGGCCAGTCTCCTCCGACAGGGCCTTTGGACTGCCAGGACAGACACTGCTACCTACCCTCCACCAGCAGGAGTCATGGTAAGGAGCGACTGGGATGGAAACTTGGGAAAAAAGCAACAACTAGATCGTTTTTGGCATTTTAACATAGAGACAGTGATAAGTGGTAACAACAGCAAAAGAAAAACAAACAAACAAACCTTGAAGAAACCAATATTTAACCCCCATCCACCCAAGTTTCACACTTAAGTTCTATTCCCATCTCCTCCATTAGCACCACTGAACTAAATATCTATTTTAAAGCACCCAAACCAGTCTAGACCCTCTGGAAACCAAAAGCCCCAGCCAGAGCTGTCATCTCTCTTGGGTCCAGGTGAGAGGAGGGTTCCAGGAAAGGCACCTCATTAGTCACCCAGCACAGCGCACAGGGCGGCAAGCTCGGGCATGAGCACTTGATGGGGACGCGGTTGGCAGTCACAGCATCCGTGCTGACACGCGACAAAGGGGACTCTTTGGTAATCCCGACTATTTGGTACCAGAGCCAAGACTAGAGGGAGCTGGGTCAGCAGAAAGGTACCCTGAGTCTCAGCAACAGGATGGCCCGTGAGAGGCAGGATCCAGGCGGGAGAGAAAAGGGGACCAAAGCACGTCTTGCACAAGGCTGGTACGGACAGGGCTGATCCTTCTTGCAAGGACCAGAGAATGCACTTGACTGCTGGCTGATCAATCTCTAACTGGTGAGTGTGCGTGACAAGGCTCAGCCCTGGCTCCACAGGGAGCCACGAAGCTGACTCAACTGATACAAATGTTCCCACCTCTGCCCCACCCCCAAGTCCCATGGTTCCACCATCACCTGATATTCATTTGGACTTCTTTTACAGCCAAAGTAGGTATAAATGCTAAACAGAGACCCCCAACACCCCTACCAGGAGGGACATGGCAGATTCTATAATGGCGCAGCCAGAAGGCTGTGGGCTATAGGCAGCAAGGGGGAGAAAGAGAACTGATACTGGCCTCAATCAGAACTGACACCGGCCTCTGCTGATGTGCAAGAAAAAGCGGGAAAGGAGTGTCACGGATGCTTCTGAAGCCCGCGAGTGTGATTTTGGATGGAGGCCAGCCAGCGGGGACCAACTTTGCCTAGCTGGCTGCTGCCAGTTCCTGTAAGGGGCATTTTTCCTGAGTAAATGGCGATTCCTCTTCCATGTAGCATCCGCTTGGATCACGATGCTAATTATAACTGGAAAGGGGTGTTTTGGGGAGTGTATTTAGGAGAGGAAGAAAGAAAAAACTTAAAAAAAACCTAGATGGCTCAAAGTTTCTGCCTCTTTTGTAGGAATAGTAAGTCAACTATGAGCAAATACTTTAATTCAACATTAAGAGGAAAAAGCATACTTTGGAAAGCATACAGAAAAAAAGGTAGTTAATGTTGGATGGCTTGTAAAATGGAACCTCAGGGAGCCTAAACAAAAATGCATCTTTGGTCAAATTCTGCTTTTTTTTGAGATGGAGTTTCGCTCTTGTCACCCAGGCTGCAGTGCAGTGGCGCGATCTCAGATCAATGCAACCTCTGCCTCCTGGGTTCAAGTGATTCTCTTGCCTTAGCCTCCCGAGTAGGTGGGATTACAGGTGCAAGGCACCATGCCTGGCTAATTTTTTGTGTTTTTAGTAGAGACAGGGTTTCATTACATTGGCCAGGCTGGTCTTGAACTCCTGACCTCAGGTGATCTGCCTGCCTCAGCCTCCCAAAGTGCTGGGATTACAGGCCTGAGCCACTGCACCCAGCAACTTTTGCTTTTTAAAATTCCTAGTTTGACTTCACTTCCCAGTGCTCATGGAAATGACATCTGCTGCGAGAAGTGTGGAGTTGGAGTCGTCTCTGGGAGCATCAGAGGGTTGGGGAGTTTTATTCTGGCAGTTTCTTGATCTTCTCTTTCTCGGTCTCGCGTTTGTCTCTTGCTATCACCAAGAAGTGTGAGTAGCGCTTGGCGACCTGCTCTGAGAAAATGCTATCCAGAGTCTTCACCTCCTGGGCTGCAGTGGAAGACTTGGGCTTGTGGTCCCCGTAGCCCCCGAGGAACACCTCGAAGGTCGGCAACAGGCCCCAGCTGATGGTACTCTCATTGGCGGCCACAGTGATGCTGTTCTTCCCACAAGCCAGGCTCTGGGTTCTCTAGCCACAGAGGTCCTGCACTGCTTTTGGGTACACAGTAGATTCATGGGAGGTGTTGGTGGCCCCCCAGAGAAACAGACCACCCACTTCACTGATGGCAAAGGAGCAGGTGTAACCAGCATAGATCTGGGACGTCCCACATCCAGAAAAGTCAAACAGCTTCACCAGGCAGGGGACCATCTCATCCTTCTGCTCTGCATGGCCCAAACTGCCATAGCCACCGGAGCCCCAGGAGAAGACTTGCTTCTGGGAGTCCAGAACCAGTGTGTCGTTAGCGCCACAGGCCACGTCTTGCACAACCATGTTTGGTACAGGCGGCATCTGTTTATTTTTGGTCTTCTCGATGAAGATGGCCACTTGCTGGGGCACCAGTTTGCAGTCGTATTCTATCTGCTGTGGCCAGGCAATGAACTTCCCATCTGAGTTGTGTCTCAGCTGACCATATTCAGGGCACCCAAAGGAACAGAGGTTTCCTTTGCAGTCTATTATCGTACTGAATCCAGCCCCACACGCTATTTTGGTAATTGGCTGGCCATTGTACATTATCTGCGCGGGGCTGTGGACAGGGTCTGTCTGGTTGCCAAGGACCAGCTGCCCCACCTTATTCTCCCCAAAGGCAAACACAGAGCCGGTTTCTGTCAAGGCCAAGGTGTGGTTCCGCCCACATGCTGCAGACACGATCACTTCGTGGCTGAGACCCTCAAAGAGTCTGGGGGCTTTCACTCTCTTGGTGTCGCCATGTGCCAGCTGCCCCTTCTTTGAGGAATTTTTAAAAGCTGATCTCCTAGAAATATAGTAGAATAGTGGTTACCAGAGGGTCACGGTGGGGTCGGGTAGATTAGGGAGGATGGGGAAATGAGGAGAGGTTAGTGAACGGGTATAGGATTGCAGCTAGTTTGAAGAAATAAGGTCTGGTGTCCTATTTTTGACTATATTTGACAATAGTGAATATTTCAAAATAATGAAAAGTTTTGAATGTTCTTATGACAAAGAAATGATAAATGTTTGAAGCGAAGGTAAGCCAGTTACCCTGATTTGATCATTTCACAATGCATACCTGTATTTAAAGATCACACTGTGTCCCATAAGTATGCAAAATTATGGGTCAAAAATAAAATAAAATGTAAGAAATCTCTGTCTTTGGAAATTACTATTTTTCTCTTTTTTCTTTTGAGATGAAGTCTTGCTGTGTCACCCAGGCTGGAGTACAGTGGCTTGATCTCGGCTCACTGCAACCTCCGCCTCCTGGGTTCAAGCAATTCTCCTGTCTCAGCCTCCTGAGTAGCTGGGATTACAGGTGCCTGCCACCATGCCCGGCTAATTTTTGTATTTTTACTAGAGACGGGGTTTCGCCATGTTGGCCAGGCTGGTCTCAAACTCCTGACCTCAGTTTATCTGCCCACCTCAGCCTCCCAAAGTGCTGGGATTACAGGCATGAGCCACCGCACCTAGCCTGGAAATGACTATTTAAAGTTAGGAGTTATCTGTTGACTTATTTGTTGTCCCTGTTGTTTGACTTGTAGACTTTGGTACAGCCTGAAGTATAAAATTCCTATTGTTAACGACATAAAATCCTGTTATTAATAAACAAACTCAAAAGAATACCAGAACAAAAATTTCTTTATTATGAAGCCCTCTCTTTTTAAAAAGCATTCAGCAGAAACAAACAACATACTGTATGCCAGAATATCAGCACCACTTCCAGAAAATTACTCCAAGTTTCACAGCAGTTTACTGGGTTCCTCGGTTTTGGGGAATAGAAAAGCAGGGCAGTAGCTGTCATACCTGTATTCAGTTTCTTTCTCCTATTGTATCCTCCTTTTTTTTTTTTGAGATTGCCCAAGGTGGAATGCAGTGATACAATCTCCACCGCAACCTCTGCCTCCTTGGTTCAAGCGATTCTCCTGCCTCAGCCTCCTGAGTAGCTGGGACTACAGGTGTGCGTCACCATGCCTGGCTAATTTTTTGTTTTTTTTATTAGAGATGGGGCTTCACCATATTGGCCAGGCTGGTCTCAAACTCCTGACCTCATGATCTGCCCACCTTGGCCTCCCAAAGTGCTGGGATTACAGGTGTGAGCCACTGGGCTCGGCCTATTGTATCCTCCTTTAATGAGTTTAAAGTGTCCCCTCAAAAGATGTTGAAGTTCTAACCCCCGGTACTTGTGCATATGACTTGATTTGGAAAATAGGATCTTTGCCGATGATCAAGTTAAGATGAGGTCATTAGGATGGGCCCTAATCTAATATGATTGAGTCCTTACAAAAAGGGGAAATTTTGTCACAGAAACTGACCCTTAGAGAGAGAAGACAATGTGAATACACAGGGATAAGGCCATCTATTTAATACCAGCCAATGAACACTTGAGGCAGAAACTAAGAACCCTTTCAGATAATCAAAATGCCAGGTTTTTGTTTGTTTGTTTGTTTTAAGACAGAGTCTCACCCTGTCACCCAGGCTGGAGTGCAGTGGCATGGTCTTGGCTCACTGCAACCTCCACCTCCCAGGTCCAAGCGATTCTCGTGCCTCAGCCTCCTGAGTAGCCAGGATTACAGGCGTGTGCCACCACACCCAGGTAATTTTTTTTCTTGTATTTTTAATAGAGATGGGGTTTTGCCATGTTGGCCAGGCTGTTCTCAAACTCCTGGCCTCAAGGGATCCATCTGCATCAACTTCCCAAAGTGCTGGGATTACGGGTGTGAACCACCATGCTTGAGCAAAATGCCACTTTTCTGAATATATGTTTATTTTTTGGTTTCCTGCATATATCCCAACATCCATATCTTTTACTTGCCCACCACGTTCCCATTTCTCTTTAAATCAGGTTTTGATTTTCTGAAAGTCTGAATGTTGAATTCACTGGTGTCCTGGAATACACTGCAAATAATTCCTACTTTCATTTCACTGACACTATGTTGCCTTTCCCTGAGTAAGTTTTGCTTGCTTAAATTGTATATGTAAAGGTACCCTCAGCACTTTAGAGGACATATACAGTATGAATTCAAAATATAATTACTTTTAGGAGAGTACATAGAAGTACTCTGAACCATGGAGTACCATTAAATGGAAGTTTTTATTATAATTACCAATTTTACATGATACATGCAGTTATGTATGTGCTCTGATTCCTATCTCCTCCCTTACTGTGAAAGGGCTGGTTAATTGAGGAGAATGTGAAGGTTATTTCACCACAAAACGCTCTAACACTGTAACTCAGAGTATTAACGTATTTATTCTGATTATTAGTTTTCTCTTATGCATCCCTTTTCATTATCTGATTCACATCTCTCACAAGTGATGTTAGTGTAAATGGTTGAATATTTTCAGAGTATAGTATATATAACAACATAGCACCTTAATCTCACAATAAGGTTATTTTTTCTGTCTTAATTTTATCCTATTTTATCCTTATATATTTCAGAATATGGATCAGCAGTCTTTTTTTTTTTTATTAATTTATTTTGAGACAGAGTCTTGCTGCTCTGTTGACGAGGCTGGAGTGCAGTGGCATGATCACAGCTTACAATAGCCTCAACCTCCTGGGCTCAAGTGATCCTCCCACCTCAGCCTCCCGAGTAGTTGGGACTACAGGCACGAGCCACTACGCCTGGCTAATTTTTAGGTTTTTGGTAGAGATGGGGTCTACTATGTTGCCCAGTCTGGTCTCAAACTCCTGAGTTCAAGCAATCCTCTCACCTTGGCCTCCCAAGGTCCTGGGATTTCAGGCATGAGCATTACTTTCAGCCAGCTGCTTCTATACAATAGGCTTTGTTCTTACCGTGTTTTCTAATGTATTTTGTGCTATTTCCTACTGTTCTAAGACACAAAAGTAAAAAAAACACATATTTTCATATATTTATATATATATAATGTTTACATATATATTTGTATTTGATGTCTGGGTCCAGAGTTATACCTGAAGTTTTTATTAGGTTAACCATGATAATTAGCGTCCTACTGCTGTCAGATTTACTCTAACAAAGAAATAGATTACTGTTTATTATATTGAAGGAAGGGTGTGTTTAACAATGGCTAGCTTTTGAAGTGAAAATCTCAACAGATAGTGACCCAATTTATTATGGGATTTAATGTGTTTGATGGAGGGGACAGAAAACATTTTTAGCCAGTATCATGATTTCTAATTTTTGTTTGGGTCTTAGAGAAGAGGGAAGACTTCACCTTCCAGATCCCCTATGGACCAGTTCCAGATGTTGGAAACAGACATTTGGGAGATCTTTGGATTCCTGCATGGACTTGTGACCTCCTATCCTAAGTCTGGTAACAATTTTATTTTATTTTTTTTTTTAGCATTCTTGAATTGTACAGTGAGAAATGGAGTTGTTTTGGTCAAATGTTCCTCCTTTGTGCCACGGTGTACTCTGGGCATATCTCTAACTTTGCATTGGCTGTAAGGCTCTTCATTTTAGCTTTGTAGATGAGAGTGTGGTGCTTAGTTTCAAATTCTGTCTCTGCTACTTTCTAGCTGTGTGAGCCTGGGTGAATTACTTATCTTTCTGAGTTTTAGTTTTCTGATGTGTAAAATGAGAGTAATAATATGCCTAGTTCACGGTGTGGTTATAAGGATGAAATAAGATATATGATGGCTCAGCATAATAGTATGTGGTAAGCACTAAGTCAATGACATCTATTACTATTACCTCTATACTTGTGGTGCTCATGAATTCGTGTCTTATTTGCAAAGAGCTTAGCTGTAGCCCTCTGAGACTGTTAAACGGAACTGATTGATCAGAGTTTGGTCACCTAGTGCCTCCATTATATAGAGCCAAGGAACCAGTTAGTTTTGGACATGTTGGTGGATCACTTAAATTCATGCCACTGGCCTTGAAGGACCTCGAACAAGAGCATTTTCTTGGTTCATTGCAAATATCACTAGTGTTAGAAAAACAACCTGTGCACATGTGTGTTAGAGGCATCACCTCTGTGGAGGAAGCATCATTATAGTTACTTATTGACTTCTTGCTGTGCTATATTTTATATAATAATGCTTTAATAATGTTTTAGTCAAAATGAAAGTATCCTTAAAAGAGCTCAAACACACACTGAATTGCTAAAAAGTTATATGACAAAAGAGTGATGTAACGACATTCTTGTGAGTCAATCTTTATTGCATGTCGATAAAATTCTGCACTATTCTAGTTGAATAGGAAGAGACTAGTTCATAAGAAGCCCATTACCCTAAGCTAGGTGTTAATAATCTCTTTGTGTTAATATTACAATACGCTGCATGATGCCAGGCTTGGAATACAAAAGTTCAGAGTTATATAAGTGTTCTGGCATGCACAACTGTTTGAGCAAGACACTTGGAATTCCAGCTTGTCCAGCAGTTTAACTAGGCTGTGAAAACAATAGGGGCAAGAATGTAGCAAAATGCCCCTATTTCAACTATTCTTAATATAGCTGTCTTTTGATGACTTTCTCACAAATTGTTCAGTCCTGAGAGTCCCATATCTTTTTCCTATGAATAGTTTATCATTTTTACACAAGAAAACTTGCTAAGTGTCTTAAGAGGTGGTGACATTCATTATTTTTTAGTTTATCTGAAGAAAACTACCCTTTTTTCTCATTAGTTTTTGTATAAAAATTAGTCCTTAAGCCAGTATATATAGTGTATAGGTACTTTTGGTACACTAAGTAGTCATTAAAATGCAAGAAAAAGCATTTAGTTTTTAAGAACAAATGTCTCACATTCTGAACATAGAGCAGAACTTCTTAATCACTGTAGACTTTCTACTGATCTGATAGATATACAAGGCTTCTGTTCTGAAGAGAAAAATAGCTAGTGGTTCATTGAGAATTGACTGGGTCAGAGTCTGACCTAAGCATGTATGTGTATTAACTCACTAAATATGTGTATTAACTTACCACTTTGAGATGAGTAATTTTATCTTTTCCATTTTACAAATTAGGAAACCAAGGCCCACAGAGATCAGATAACGTGCTTTAGCAAGTGGTTGAACAGGGATTCAAATATAGGCTAATTGGACCAGGCATGTGGCTCATGCCTGTAATTCCAGCACTTTAGGAGGCCAAGGCAGGTGGATCACCTGAGGTCAGGAGTTCAAGACCAGCCTGGCCAACATGGCAAAACCCCGTCTCTACTAACAATACAAAAATTAGCCAGGCTTAGTGGCACATGCCTGTAATCCCAGCTATGTGGGAGGCTGAGGCATGAGAATCGCTTGAACCCAAGAGGCAGAGGTTGCAGTGAGCTGAGATCACACCACTGCCCTCCAGCCTGGGAGACAGAGTGAGACTCTATCTCAAAAAAAAAAAAAAAAAAGGTTAATTGGCTCTAGTAACTGAGTTCTTCAACACTAACCTATTTGTGTTTTGGATGCCAAAAAAGACTTTGCAAACATCAATTGAGAACATTCTAGAAATAACTTTTTCCTAATATTAAAAAAAAAAAGGAAAAAGAAGAAAATGACGAAAATTTAGAGTAGATTTTTTTCTTGCCCAAAAACTTCTCATAGAAAATACATGTTAGAAAGGCTTTTGGAACACTGTTTGCTTTTTTGGGCTTTCATGCTTCATGTCCCGGTGAAAGAACAAAGTTATAAGAGTTAGGAGGCTCTGGTTCCAGGCTCTGCTGTTAATAGTTGTATCACACTGGCTAAGTCACTCATTCTCTTTGGATTATTTTTTCCAAGTGAAAATATTAATGCTATTAATCTTTTATAGTTATTGGAAGAATCAGATAGAACTGATAGGAAATGATTTAAAAACACTAAGTGGTATGGAAATATAAAGTGGTATTTATAGTTGTTTATTTTCACCAGCCACATATGGAATCATGTCATCTCAGAACTGGAGAAAGTGTTAGAGTCATCTAGTAACAAGGCATAGTAGCGGGGTGGAAAGAGCTGTAACATTTGTCCTGCATTAAAATCTTTTCTCAGTCACTTATTTACTTAATAATCTTGGGCTGGTGATCCAACTTCTCTGAGTCTCGGCTTTATTTGTGAAAGAGAATTATATTTTCTTTCCAGGGGTATGAGGATTAAGTGTAGTGTCCTGTCACATGCTCTCTCAGGAAATCCTCAGACTAAAAGAAAACCAAACAAAGCCAAAAACAGGCTGCCAACTGAGATCAATATAAGTAGCAAAAATCACACGCCATAATATTTTGAAGATAAATTGAAGTCAATAAACATTTGTTAAGTATTACCATAAGAAGAAGTGTTTTGGTGGGGCGCAGTGGCTCACGCCTGTAATCCCAGGATTTTGGGAGGCTGAGGCGGGTGGATCACCTGAAGTCAGGAGTTCAAGACCAGCCTGACCAACATGGTGAAACCCTGTCTCTACTAAATGCCAAAAATTAGCTGGGTATGGTGGCACGTGCCTGTGATCCCAGCTGCTTGGGAGGCTGAGGCAGGAGAATTGCTAGAACCTGGGAGGTGGAAGTTGCAGCGAGCTGAGATGGCGCCATTGCACTCCAGCCTGAGCAGCAAGAATGAAACTCCGTCTCAAAAAAGAAAAAAAAAGAAAAGAAGTGTTTTACGGATTCTTACTAGAGGAACATGTGAAAGGTATGAGATGCCAATGGCATCTTTATTTTATTTTTATTTTTTACCTGCAGCCCATGTTTATGCTAAGTATCTCTATTTTATAAAAACAGCAATGCTATGCTAACTACTTATAATTTTTAGAAGATGACAATATCACAAAATCTGATGGTTTACAGTTTCTTTAGGTTTATCTATATACACAACCTGTGAGCGGTGGCAGTGTGGTAGGCAGAATAATGATACCTTAAAGATATCTATGTCCTAATCCCCGGAACCTGTGAATATGTTATGCTGTAAGCCAAGGAGAAATTAGGGTTGCAGATAGAATTAAGGTTGCTTGCTATCAGCTGACCTTAAAATGGGGCGAGTATGTTGGGTTATCCAGGTGGGTCCAATGTAATCACAAGGGTTCTAAAAAGTGAGAGAGAGAGAGAGAGAAGAAAGAGACCCAGAGTGATTGCAGCATCTGAAGGACTTGGCCTAATGTTACTGTCTTTGAGGAATAAGGAAGGGGGTTATGAGCCAAGGAACGCAAGAAGCCACTAGAAGCTGTAAAAGGCAAGGATAATGATTTTTCCCTAGAGCTTCCAGAAAGGAGTGCAGCCCTGCCAACACCTTAATTTTAGCACTATGAGATCCATTTTGGACTTCTGAACTACAGAACTGTAAGATAACGCATTTGTGTTATTTTAAGCCACCGAATTTTGGTAATTTGTTACAGCAGCCATAGAATTAATACAGGCAGTTTTCTTTCTTTTCAACCCTTTTATTTTCTTTTTCTTTTCTTTTTTCTTTTTTTGAGACAGAATCTTGCTCGTCGCCCAGGCTGGAGTTCAGTGGTGTGATCTCTGCTCACTGCAACCTCCGTTTCCTGGGTTCAAGCAATTATTCTGCCTTAGCCTCCTGAGTAGCTGGGATTACAGGTGCATGCCACCATGCCGGCTAATTTTTGCATTTTTAGTAGAGACAAGGTTTCACCATGTTTGTCAGGCTGGTCTCGACCTCCTCACCTTGTGATCCACCCGCCTGAGCCTCCCAAAGTGCTAGGATTACAGGCATGAGCTACCATGCCCCACCTATTTTTCTTTTCTACTTGCATTGGCTAATTGCATTATTTGCACTGGCTAATTGCATATTCTAATTGCATTGTTGCTTCTATTACATATACTATTAATAATTACTAGTATAATTAATTAGACTATTATTATTGCTTCTCTTAATAGAAGTAGTATTCAGTGTTCTATTCTTGTTTTTCATTTTAAAAGGAATGTTTATAACTTTTTGCTAATAAGAAATATATTTGCTGTAGGTTTTTAATATGTTCATTCCTATGTCAGGTTAAGAAAACTCCATTCTATTTCATATTTTAAAATCAGAGAATACCTATTAAATTTTATCAAAGATTATATCTTAATTTCCCCTTTCTTATGTTATACATTTCTTATCCTCTTTTTGTACCCAAAATAGCATAATTAGGCTTTGTCCTTCTTTCTTACATTTTTGGAAAAGTCAGTGAGGAGAGTAGTCTTTAAAAATTAATAAATATTTTAGCCCTAAAAGTAGAAAGAATAACTTTATTGTTGGTGAGTTCTCAAAGCAGTATCAAAAATTGCTAGATGAATTAAAGAAGAAAGTGAGAGCTGATTGTGGCAGTAAATTATAGACAGTAAGTTGTGGGAAGTAAATTTAAAACAGCAAATAGTGTAAAATATG
>NW_012103854.1:2448441-2455682 GCF_000951045.1 Mandrillus leucophaeus
TTTTTTCTTGAGATGGGAGTTGTGCTGCTGTTGCCTGCCCAAGCTGGAGTGCAATGGGGTGATCTTGGCTCACTGAAACCTCTGCCTCCCGGGTTCAAGGGATTCTCCTGCCTCAGCCTCCCAAGTAGCAGGGATTACAGGCGCCAGCCACCACACCCAGCTAATTTTTTGTATTTTTTTTTTTTTTGGTAGCTACGAGGTTTCATCATGTTAGCCAGGCTGGTCTCGAATTCCTGACCTCAGGTGATCTACATGCCTCGGCTGCCCAAAGTGCTGGGATTTCAGGCGTGAGCCACTGCACCTGGCCAAGTCGAACATCTTTACTCAATTTTTTCATTATCTCTTGCTCTTACGTTTGTTTTCATTTTCTGAAGGTAGAAGAACAGTATAGGAAACTCCATAATTATTCAATGCCAAAATGGCTAAGATATTTGATACCTTGTCCATTTACTAAACATCTCAACCACGGATGAAGTCAACAACTATTTCCACCACTGTTTGACCATTTCAGAACTCCTGTCTTTCTGTCTTCTCAGCCAGTGACTTGATATATTTGCTCATTATAAATATGACTCATTTTTTTTTCTTTCATTGTTTCTGTATTCCAACCTTCCTTTTAATTTGTAAGTATAAACTCATAATTTGGAAAAGCTTATATCTGCTTGACTGCCTTTTATGTACTCTACTTAAAAACATTTTCCAAATGGGACTTTATTACTTTCAGAACTTGTCATTGCCCTTGAATGATGGATTTGGTGGATGCTGAAAGCAGATTTCAATTCAAGCTGAGATGTGAAACCTGGGGCACTTTAGGGTGGAGATATGAGAGGGGATTGAGGGTGGAGTGCAGTGGAGATTAAAAGAATGGAAAGGAGTGCCAAAGAGTGAGGAGTTACCAGCGAATACAGCTCTGAATAGTCACTCCTTGGAACAACTCCTGTGATAGGAATGCCAATAGAGTAACAAGGCCATGCATACCTCAGATATGGCAAGTTTTGACTGAATTGGAGCGAACACTGCTGCCGGACCGCATTTCCCAAATTGCGTCTATGAAAGACATATCCTTTATCTCTTTAACAGACAATCCGGTTCATATTCTCTCTTTTTTTTTTTTTTTTTTTTTTTTTTTTTTTTTTTTTAACCAAGTTTTGCTCTTTTTTTTTTGTCCAGGCTGGAGTGCAATAGAGTGATCTCAGCTCACTGCAACCTCTGCCTCCTGGGTTCACGTGATTCTCCTGCCTCAGCCTCCCCGAGTAGCTGGAATTACAGGCACGCACCACCACACCTGGCTAGTTTTGTATTTTTACTAGAGATGGAGTTTCACCATGTTGGCCAGGCTGGTCTCGAACTCCTGACCTCAGGTGATCCGCCTGCCTTGGCCTCCCAAAGTGCCTGGATTACAGATGTGAGCCACCGCACCCAGTCCCAGTTCATATTCTTATGTTTAATTATCTTATTTGTGGAATACTTATCACTATTTTATTGGATAATTGTTTTCTGGAGGACACAGCTTGGTTTAGAAGAAGTAAAGAACAGCCCCCCCACCAAGTCTTTTCTGCTATCACATTTTAATGTTGATACTACAGAGAATAGAAGGGAGAATGCACATAGACTTGTGTCCCTTGTTTGGAGGGATCCTTTTGTTTGTTTTTGAGACGGAGTCTCGCTCTGTCACCCAGGCTGGAGTGTAGTGGTGTGGTCTCGGCTCACTGTAACCTCCACCTCCCGGGTTCAAATGATTCTCCTGCCTCAGCCTCCTGAGTAGCTGGGACTACAGACACCCGCTACCATGGCTGGCTAATTTTTGTATTTTTAGTAGAGATGGGGTTTTACCATATTAGCCAGGCTAGTCTCGAACTCCTGACCTTGTGATCTGCCTGCCTCGGCCTTCCAAAGTGCTGGGATTACACGTGTGAGCCACTGCGCCCAGTCGAGGGATTCTTTGTTATCAATTCTGAATCAGTAGAAAAGTCATGCAGATTTTAATATGAATTACATGCTCACTGTTGCATTGCATATTCACACACCCAATATTATCCCTGGATGACTTGTTCTTTTTTTCCTTTGGTTAATTGCTTTCATAAATATATTACTTTAATTATTATGGATTTGAGTGCCAACTATGTGCTGGACATTAAAGACATAAGGGCAAACAACACAGAGCTCTCTCTTTATGGAGCCATGGCATGTCAAAAATGCTACGATCAATGAAGTACAAGAGGCAAAGGGAGCATGGGGAGAGTTACGCAACCAACACTGGAAAATCCAGAGAAGCTTCCCCAGAGGTAGTAATGACTGAACTGAGATTTTTTTTTTCTTTTACTTTTTCTTTTTATTTCCTTTTTTTTTTTTCCGAGACAGTCTCACTCATTTTTGAGATCTCCGCCTCCTGGGTTCAAGTGATTCTCCTGCCTCAGCCTCCCGAGTAGCTGGGATTACAGGCATGTGCCACCACACCCAGCTAATTTTTGAACTTTTCGTACAGGTGGGGTTTCACCATGTTGGCCAGGCTGGTCTTGAACTCCTGACCTTACTTAGGTCCTCCACCCGCCTCAGCCTCCCAAAGTGCTGGAATTACATGCATTAGCCACTGCGCCCGGCCTGTTTTTTTTTTGTTTTTTTTTGTTTTTTTTTTTTTTGCCTCTGAGACAAGTTCAACTAAGCCGACACTTTAAGAATAAGTAGAAGTTAGGGAGGTAAAGTGGGTTTTTAGGTAAAGGAGGGATGAAACAGTGGCAGAGAGAAAGTCTGGAAATGACAGAGAAGAGCCTGGTTGAATAACTGAAAAGTAAGTGCAGGTTGTCTAGATAAATGACAGGGAAAAGAATGGCGAGCGGTAAGGCTAGAGGAGTGGCTACGGACGGAATAGAGAAGGGCCTTGTAAACGGCAAGCAATTTGAGATTTATCCTGAGAGAAACAGTGCTTCAAGTTAAAGAGTTTCAAGCAGGGAAAGATAATTCTGGCTACTGTGTAGGGCAGGACCAACCACTGTAAGACCTGCAGTTACAGTAATTCACACATGACACAAGTTACTTGGCCTTAGGTTGTGGCCATGCAATGCTGTGAAGGTGGCAGTGGTAGTTTATATTGAATCAGTAGAATCTGCTGGTCATGAAGAGTGACTGGGGATGATGAGGAGGTAGAGTCAGATGTGACAGGTAAGTTTTGGTTTCATCAATTGTGTGAGTGGTGATACTATTCCCATAGTGATACTGTGTGGGGCAGAGGAGGAGGAATGTGGCAGCGGGGCAGTGGGCAAGATCAGTTCTGCATGTGTTGAGTTTGAGGTACCTGTTGCACATCCAGAAGTATGCAGCTGCAATCAAGACTGGAGCTTGGAGAGAGAGAGTGGCATGTTGATGGTAACTTAATTCCTAAGGCTTTAGGAGCTCACTAGGGGAGAGAGTAGTTTCACTGTGTGGTGGGGGAGGGCTTAATAATGGATTGAGGAGTGAATGGAAGGTGAGGAAGTGGGTATAGTGAGTACATAATCAACTTCCTAGAAGTCAGTCTTTAAGGGAAAGCAGCAAAAAGAAAGGCCAGCAGCTAAAGGAGTGCCTGAGGTTGAGGAAAGACCTTTATAAAAATGGAAGATATCTGAATATTCTTAAATGTGTTTAGTCAAAGGGAAGGACAAGTTGAAACAACAGGACAAGGTTCCTGGGAAGCCTGGGGTGGATGTAGAGCATTTGTGGCAGAGGTTAGCTGTAAGAAGGGAGAGTGACATCATTTTCAAATGTGATAGAAGGGAAGGAAGGAATCAAGGGTGTAGAGGTGGGCCACTTTCAGTCAGCTGGAGGGGTTTGAGAGAGTCTCTCTGTGGATTTATTTTCTTTTGTGAATGCAAGATCATCTACTGAGAATGAAAAAGGAAGAAATTACAGGAGAGTAGAAAAAGTTTGAATTACCACCATGATTAGGGAAACACAGATAGAATATTGGTTATTGGTAGTTGTTGAATGCACAGGTGAATTTGGAGACTGAATTTATGATGAACCAATCTGGACTACTGAGTGATCTTCTCCCATAGCATTGAGTGAACTACACCAGGTAAAGATGCAGAGAAGGTGGACAGATGGGCTATTACATATTTGGCTTTTGGCAAGTGGGCACACGGAACAATGGGGTAAGGAAGTTTGTTGGCATCAGTGTAGGTGAAAATTTGTTCTGTGCAACCTAAGTTGGAGAGCAGAGGAAATGGAGCTGTGTCGGGCATGGTAAGGAGGGCTGAGAGATATAGGGAATGGAAGTGGTTGTTAGGTGTGAGAACAGTTACAGTGGGAGTCACTGGGAAGGAAACCCTGCCAGGACAGTAGAGTCCTCAGAGTGGGATGTTTGAATGCATTATTCCAGAGTCGGAGCAGTTTCAGGGATTGACACAAATTAGTGTGTCAGGGGAGTGAGTTGCAGAATTGGAGGGTGCAAAGAGTCATTAGAAATGAGGTCTGAGAAGATAATGGAATAAGGTGTTGGTTATATTACCCATGTTGACATGTAAGTTACCTCAAATGATAACATATAGAGAGAAAAATAGGACTGTGAACCACGTGCTAAAGGCTTCAATTAATAAAGGTAATGACAGAAGATGGCTGCAAAGAAGGGCAGAGGGTTACTAGTAACCAGTTATCACACGACTCAAAGAAGTGGGGCCTTCTAAACATGGATGAAGAATTAATTGTGTGGAACTGGCAATAAGGAGCAATGTGGATGCCCAACTTTCTTCCCATCTAGGTGGGAGGATTGTGGGAAAATCAGCAGCCTCCACTTGAAGGAGTTGCAAAAGAATGACCTCAGAGTTTTAGTTAAGGCACTGATGAGGAGAGAAAATTCATAGAAGAGGTTCACAATAAAAGGATGGTCACCACCCCTGAATTAATGTCACTTATATTTTATTAAAATAGACTAGACTAGCAGTGTTTCTGAAAGTGTGGACCTTGGAACAAGTGCACTATCACCACCTAGGAGCTTGTTAGAAATAGAAATTCTCAAGTCCCATACCAGATCTCTTGAATCAGAAATTTAGGGGGTGGGACCCAGTTACCTGTTTTTGCAAGTTCTCCAGGTGATTCTAATAAATGCTGAAGTTTGAGAACTTCCAGACTAGATCTAACTTCCTAACATGAAGAGACAATGAAAAGTCAACAAATACAAATTGAGAGATTTAGAAGGCAAACATTTGATATTTAAATAGATAACAACATGTGTACTGTACAAAGGTGCTGAGGGATCGGAACAAAATCGTGGTCCTCAGTTTCACTGACTTGCTTTAAACCACACATCAATCATTGTAGGCCTCCTGCTCTTTACTCTTGTTCTCCATGGACTAATTCAAACCTTTCTACTTTCTTTAAATTCCCCCCGATCACTTATTAGGTGATATTCCATCTACCACCAAGCAGGTGATATCACACCATACTTTATATAAAACGTATCTTTAGTAAAAGATCGCAACACATCTTCCCTTAGTTTGAGAACTAGCTAGCATGCTACAGACAAGCTCTGTGGATTGTTTTGCCCATCATGCACATTAATAAAATTCAGAAGTCCTAGTGAGTTTTGTTGTTCTTGCAGCTTTTGTTATTTCTTTTCTTTTTTTCTTCCAAGAGAAATAATCGTTTATTTACTAAAAAATATTGAGAACTCACTGAGTTGGGTTCCTGCTCAGTTTTACCATATGGTGGGGGGGGACAGACAAACTACAGTTATTAGCCATCTGATAAGTGTTTTAGCAGTGCCAAGTCCAAGAAATTATTGGAGTAGAGAAAGAGCATCTCAGCTTGGCAGGAAGGGGTGTTTAGTAAGTTGATGCATATGTTGAGTCTTGGAAGAAGAGCAAGTATTCTTCAAATGAATGGCAGGGATGAGGATGGAGACTATTTCAGGGCTAGGGAGCAACCAAAGGGATCCTCAAATAGTTTAACATGGGAGAACGTTGGGTGAGGGTTGCTGGCCAGCGAGGCATGAGGTTATAAATTTAGTTATGGTTGGCTCACAATGGGCCTCGGATTCTGCACTGAGGTATCTGCATGAGGATGGGAGACTACTGGCAGATTTTAAGCAAAGGAATAGCATGATTAAATTTCCCTGTAGAACTGTGTTTAGGGAAGCTGGTTTTGGCACATTGCTATGGTTTGGACATGGTATGTTCATGCCAAGTCTCATGTTGAAATTTGATCCCCACTGTTGGAGGTGGGGCCTACTGGGAGGTGTTTTGGTCACGGGGATGGATCCCTCATGAATGGCTTGGTGCCATCCTCATGGTAATGAGTGAGCTCTCATTTTATTAGTTTCTCTGACAGTTTGCCCAAGTGCTGGTGTTAAAAAGAGCCTGGCACCTTCCCCTGCTCTCTTGCTTCTGCTTTCTGCATGTGGTCTCTGTTCACTGGCTCCCCATTCACCATCAGGGGAAGTAGCTTGAAGCTCTCACCAGATGCAGATGCTGGTGCCATGTTTCTTGTACAGCCTGCAGAGCCCTGAAACAAACAAACCTCTTTTCTTTATAAATTACCAAGCCTTAAGTACTCCTTTCTGGCAACAGAAAAATAAGCTAAGACATACACGTGCTTGGCTTACATTGAGAAACACTATCAAAATCTGCTGATGTAGTTATTGTAGAAGTGTTCTTTATAAGATATCTCACATAAAAAATATTTTCAGGCCGGGTGTGATGGCTCAGGCCTGTAATCCCAGAACTTTGGGAGGGTGAGGCGGGCGGATCATGAGGTCAGAAGATGGAGACCATCTTGGCCAACATGGTGAAACCCTGTCTCTACTAAAAATTAGCTAGGCATGATGGTGTGTGCCTGTAATCCCAGCTACTTGGGAGGCTGAGGCAGAAGAATCGCTTCAACCAGGGAGTCGGAGGTTGCAGTGAGTCGAGATCGTACCACCGAACACTCCAGTCTGGGAACAGAGCAAGACTTCGTCTCAAAAAAAAAAAAACAAACAAAAAAAAAACAAAAAAAAATTCAGGCCAGGTGTGGTGGCTCGGGCCTATAATCCCAGCACTTTGGGAAGCTGAAGTGGGCGGATCACTTGATGTCAGGAGTTCAAGACCAGCCTGACCAACATGGTGAAACCCTGTCTCTACTAAAAATACAAAAAGTCAGTCAGGCATGGAGGCACGCACCTGTAATGCCAGCTACTCGGGAGGCAGAGGCAGGAGAATTGCTTGAACCCAGGAGGTAGAGGTTGCAGTGAGCCGAGATCACACCACTGCACTCCAGCCTGGGCAACAGAG
>NW_012103854.1:2455827-2516359 GCF_000951045.1 Mandrillus leucophaeus
TTATATAAATATATATAAACATATGTATATATATTTTCAATTAGCTTTGGTTATTTTGAGGAACCTGTGCCTTGTCACCTTATGGATGATACAAGTGTGTTACTGATTTTTCTTTTGCTATGAACACCAGGAAGCTCAGAGCCATGCTGGTTGTTTCATTGAATGATACTATAGAGTTTTATGTTTTCTTTCTTTTCATTATAACTTTCTTTGTGGTCTTGAACTATGTTTACATATGTTTTTCCAGGTTCTTATTTTTAAACTAATTTATGTATTTTAAAAGGTTTTTTTGTTTGTTTTTGTGAAACAGGGTATCCCTCTGTCACCCAGGTTGGAGTGCAGTGGTGCCATCTTGGCTCACTACAGCCTTGATCACCCAGGCTCATGTGATTGTCCTGCCTCAGCCTCCCAAGTAGCTGGGACTACAGGTGTGTACAAGAATGACTGCATAATTTCTTTTTGCACTTTTTTTGTAGAGACAGGGTTTTGCCATGTTGCTTGGGCTGCTCTCAAATTTCTGGGCTCAAGCAACCTGCCTGCCTCAGCCTCCCAAATTGCTGGAATTACAGGAGTGAGCCACTGTGCCTGGCAATAGTGTTCTTTATAAATGTTCTTTTAATTTGTCTTAAATCTTACGGGAAATGAAATAAAAGGATGAATTTATAAATAAAGCCATATTTGCTTTCTTTGAATCATCATTCTCAGAGTGATAGAGGGTATGAGATAGTTAATAGTTGCAGAGAGGTCAGTTAGAAGGTTTCTCCAAAAGTTTAAGAGAGAAATGAGGAAAGTCTAAACTGAGGCCGTGGGATGGGAATGGAGAGAAGGGGTAGATCTGACAGAGATTTAGGAGGCAGAATTGGAGGAACTTGGTGATGAATTAGATGCTGTGCGTGTGAGGGGATGGGTGGGTGATGGAGGTGTGTAGTGTCCAAAATGATTCTGAGGCCTCCACCTTGTTTGCCTGGATGGCAGGTGGGGAAGGTGGCACCATTCATTATGATATGGAAGTCTGTAAGAAAACCAGGGGTGAAGCGGAAGATGATAAGCACCTGTGGGACATCCAGGTGGACATGCCTTTATCAGTTGGTCTGAAAGTCAGAAGGAAGTCTGATGAAGACACAAATGTGGTCTTTGTGAGAGTGAATGAGCTCTTCTGGAGAGACGGAATGCATGGCTGAGAAGAGCAAAAGCAGAAGAGAGAATGAAAGTTGGAGCCCTGAGAATCATCATTTAATGATCAGGTAGAGAAGGAAGAGCTGGCAAAGGAAAATAAGACAGAAAAGTAGGATTAAATGACAAGAACATAAAGACTTGAGAACTAAAATGAGCACTGAAGAGGGTGGCAGTGGTCAACTGCATCTGATGCTGCTGGCAAGATCAACAAAGATGAGCGCTAGATCTAGTCATTCCACAGTGTATATACACTTCAAAACATCGTATTTTGCACAATAAATACACACAATTTTATCTTTCAATTACAAAAGCAAAAATAAAAGGTGAGCATTGGGAAGTAGTCTTTTATTTGGGACTTGTAAATAATTGGTATCTTTGGAGGCATTTATTCATTAAATACTTTATATATATATATATATATAAAATATACTTTTTTTTTATTTTTTGAGAGTGAGTCTTGCTCTATCCCCTAGGCTGGAGTACAGCGCACGATCTGGGCTCACTGCAACCTCCACCTCCCGGGTTCAAGCAATTCTTCTGCCTCAGCCTCTTGAGTAGCTGGGATTACAGGTGCCTGCCACCATGCCCGGCTAATTTTTTGTATTTTCGGTAGAGACGGGTTTCACCATGTTGTCCAGGATGGTCTTGATCTCCTGACCTCGTGATCCACCTGCCTCAGCCTCCCAAAGTGCTGGGATTATAGACGTCAGCCACCGCACCCAGCCCATTAAATACTTATTAAGTGACTCTTATGTGCTACAATCTAATCATATACTGATGACCAATTTGATGGGAGGATGGTAAGAGGCAACTAAATGTAAGGTAACTTAATTCACCAAGATGTGAAATAGTGGAGGAAAATTAGGAGGGGAGGCCGGGTGCGGTGGCGCACGCCTGTAATCCTAGGACTTTGGGAGGCTGAGGCAGGTGGATCATGAGGTCAGGAGTTTGGGACCAGTCTGACCAACATGGTGAAACTCGTCTCTACTAAAAATACAAAAATTAGCCAGGTATGGCGGTGGGCATGTGTAGTCCCAGCTACTCAGGAGGCTGAGGCAGGAGAATCGCTTGAACTCAGGAGGCGGAGCTTGAAGTGAGCCGAGATTGGTCCACTGCACTCCAGCCTGGGTGACATAGCGAGACTCCATCTCAAAAAACAAAAAGAAAATCAAAAATCAGAAAGTTCTAGTTTTAGAAAATCCCTATAGCTAGGTATGTGCACCAGGTTAAATGATGGGGTTACAATATTGTAGAAGAGTAGAATAAAATTCTTTATGAATAATGTTTAAATCAAAGAAAAGAGGCCAAGGTTTTCATGAACATCAATAAAGCTTTATAACAATACAATTCATTATCATTGTTTGGATTAATATTGTAATAATTACACACTTTTTACATTATGAAAATAAGTCATAAATAGTGTAAAAATAATTCTGAAGATCAACTTCTCACAAACTAGGAACCCTGAAAACAAATTTAAAAAGCAAATAAAAACAAATTGGAAACTGAACACAATGCAATTATCTCCAAACCGCAAATCAAAAATCTTATGCATCTTTTGATACAGTAATGTCAGCTGGAGAAAGTACAATGAAATTAAAGTAAAAATTGAACAGGGAGAATTCAATCTTTCAATTATTTACACTACTAAGATAAACAGGTTTGTGCCATATTTACAGTGATAAGACACAACACATTCTTAGAATAATCAATTATATGAGACTGGCCCACAAACATTTAAAAAAATATGCAGTGTAATGCTTGCCAAAATATTTTTTTTGCATATTTCACTTATTTTGTATTTATGTGAGTTTTTGGCAATATAAAAATAGCTGCACATAGAGATGAACTTTAAAATGTAAAAAATACAAATAAAAATATAATATTTTCTAAAGAAAAATCAGATACATACATCTTTTAAAAATGTTATTAAGTTGAATGAAACATTTACAACAGTATAAAGAATACTCACATAAATGTCAACAGTATGTAAGACATTCTTTTGTGAATCCAATTCATTAATATTTCTGAGATAGGTGAGAATATCAACTACATTTTGAGAAATGTGGTACTTTCTTTGTTAAGTTGTTAATAAATCACGCATAACTGTTTAGGCTGAAAAAAATCTTCCCATTCCCAAAAGGACAGTTCTTTCAATAAGCAGCACAGGCAATTTTATACATTTAAATATTTTGAAATGAAAAAAGTCATTAAAGTGTTTTTTAGTATGGGGTTAGCAAAAACCAAACTCCACTAAAAATTTAAGTTAGAGGAGTGTCCTGCTGTGTCAACTTTATGTTGGCAACAAATCTAGCCAACATAGATATCCCAATAAAAATGGGAAGAAGTAGGGACTGACAGTCCTTCTAGTCTAAAACAATTTAGCATAATCATAATTGGTCAAGCTTGTTAATTCCACTAGGGATGTATGATTTTAATAGCCAGAATCACAATAATAGTCAGATTGTTCTTACTTATTTTTAGAAAGATAAGATAGGGTTCCTAAGGACTTAACTTCCAAGAGATAGCAGGAGCTTTTGTTTTTACAAATTAGAAAATCCTATTTTTTTGAAGTGCGAAATATTAATATAATTTGATTATTAGGAAATAAGAAAAAACAAGATTTCAAATATTAGCATCTGTATGTTGCTTATGATCACCTATTAGAAGATGTTAAAATACCACCAAAGTATAGCCCAATTCTGGGTAAGACAATATATAGTGGGGAAAGAAAGGATAACAAATTATGTTAAGTGTTCATGCTTTGATAGTAACATTAAAAAAAAATAAACCTTGGAAATTAAGCACATTTCCTAAGTGATAAAAATACAACATATCAAAGACAATTTTTCCATTGGTACTGACATGCTGATTTGACAGTTTTCTAAACTAGCATATATATCTGTCTATATAGATAGATAGACAAAGGACATGTAGTATAAACTACTTGATGTGTAAGTTCTTGCTGTCCCATCAGAACATCGTATGCACAGAATGTAAATTTAAAAACAAGACCTTTCTTCTAGTAGGAATTAAAGATATTCTAATGTCCTCTATAAAATCACATGAGAAAAAAAAGTCCTCCAAGACTGCTTTTACTAATGAAAAACAAAAACTGAAAGAAAAAATTAGGTATATTTGTGCACTAAGTACTCTATAAGGTGTGTGCAAACTTCTCTAATGCTAGCTTTGTCATGTTTCATCAAATCATATAAACTAAAAGATGAGTGAATGAAAAAGATGAGACACATGAAAGTAGATAAAGGCATATGATGTATGAAATGACTATGAAAGAGGAGGATCCATGATCCGAGTAAACACACATCATCCATCTATAGGTACACTGTTTTGTTTTACATTAAGAAAGCCTGGTCATTGGACCATAATTATAGCAAATTCATGAACTTTAAAAATAAAATCACACACTAATGATTTAGGAATGCTATTAAACAGGGAAATAAAATTATCCATAGTAGTTGCATTGTCCATAGAGAAAAAGGAAAAGAAATACATTAGCACCAACCAACATACATGAAAAACAATTTTAAATCTAAAACACATATCAATTTGCCATCTTTTAATGTTTTATCGGAAATAGAAACTGACCTTGCCTTATTTCCAATGTGTCTTTCATGTATATTTTCTCAACCCTCTATCCAATAACATACATTAAAGAAATCTTTAAGGAAAGTATATTATCTATCAACACATATCAACAAACACAATTCTTTCATTCATTTAGAAATTATTTAAGAATTCTCTATATTGATGACAAAATGGATGCTTGAAAACATTGTAGTAACCGAAAGTTAAAGATTATCCATTATGGTTAAGACCTAGCAATTCCACTGAACAAGGAGTATCGTCATCCCTTTGTTTTTCCCAAGGAAATAAATGTAATGGAAGTTTATAACCTCATTTAATCATGAAATAAGTCGATGTTGTGAAATCAGTTATAGAGAAAAAACTCAATATACACACAGGACAGAACAGTATTCTTTGAAGGGCTGTATTTCAAAACAAATTTTTTGTACATAAAGTGTTTTTCTTTTGATGTAGAGGTATCATCTCCTGAAGCTGTGCAAGTTTTAAATAGTGATCCATCTCAATCCACCTCTTTCTACTAGAGAAGCAGAAAAAAAGATAGAAGGGAAAAAATACAGCCACTGGACATTGTAGTTTGTTTTCCTGAAGAGAATGTCGTTCCACCCACTTCAGTTCATTTTTCCAAACCATTTAAGACAAATTGTGTCAGACATTGAGCAATACCTTATCCTAACACCATGCCATACAAGAAATTGTTAGAAAATGCCCTCCATTATTTTCAAAATGCTAAACTGGCTTAGCGGTGTGGAATGTTACCAGAGATGTTACCAATTAGACTGATCTAATAGTTTAAACATCTTTCAACTTTAAAAATTTAATAGAAAAAAAAAGAAGATGCCATTTTGTATGACCGTCATTTGGTTACATAACATAAATGAGATCATGAGGATTTTAGGTTTCTTGTCTTATGGTTATATCTTAACTATAAGCCAGTGATGAGTTAATTTCCCTTCTGGTGGTGACACCTATGCGTGAAACTAGAAATCTTCCCAGAAGACGGCATCGAGTCAGGAGAGAAATTAAATTCTCTAATGGGCTGAAAGGGTGCCTACTCCTCATTGATAATGTTTCTTTTAATGTAACACTTCCACTTAGAATAAGCCATTTCAAAACACGCTACCAACTCTTTACTGTGCAAATAAATGTTCCGTCTAATACGTTTAGGTAAAGTTTGAGCAAGTAGATGAAAAATACTCTCTTTATGGCAACTATATTTCACAGCTTTCTGAGATCTTAGATTTGGTCTGTGGATATGAGGATAAGACAAACATTTAGAAATGTTAAAAAGAAAGAAATCTAAATATAGACAAAACTTAAAACCATAAAAACAGAAATTAATATTATCAAATGTGACAAAATCTTGGCTTTATATTAACTGATAATCTCCATGTACGTTACATTCATCATGTAAAGAAAGTCAAAACATACTTAAAAATGTGTAACTTTCATGCTTTACAATGATTAGACTGAAAGTGGAGCTTATTTTATACTCTATGCAATTATCCAAAACAAGAGAGAAGTTAGTAAAAGGTCATTTTGACCATCGGAGCCAAATTATTATGATTTGAAGTCTTCTTAAAAAAATTGTTCAAAACATATGTGACAAAAACTGAAATGAATATTTTTTCAATATTCCTGGGACTAAAGAAAGAAAAAGGAAAAAGCATTAAAAAGAATGAAAAATACCTTTCTGTTTCTCAAACTTTGTAGGAAATGTTTGACATGGGTTGGATCTTTGGAGGAAGGAAAGCTCTCACAACAACTTTGGCACAGATGTCCCAGTAAGCTCTCCTACATCATCAGGAAAGGTGATTTTGGCTGATCCCTTCTCAGAACATGTTATTTCTTCAGTAACCCAAGTTTTGGTGGGATGCACATCCCTGTTTCCTCAGGGAAAAGGGCTCCCATTCCAAGAATCTCCTATTCCAAAAGAAGCGCTGTGCCTCTGTCATTTTTAAAAGCACCCATATTAACACTTGCTGAAATTCAGTTTATTTATATATATATTTTTAAGTCTGGTTCTGCATGTTTGCATTTGTAAACCTCTTTCCTACTTGGTCACACGAGAGACAGTGCTGGAGGCTGAATCGGTCCTCTTCCCGTGTCTTCACTGCCAAGGGCAGCCCAAGGAAAACTGGCGGCAGCAACAGGCTCAACCCCTTCGTATTTCAACCAAAGTGGCCACGTGAGCCCACAATACTGGAAGCTGAAGATCTGCAGTCAGGACTGCAACTCCCTCAAAATACAAGACAAATTGTGTGTGTGCTCTCCACCACCTTATCTCTTTTTGGCAATAAGCCATGGTGTAACCCCCTTGAGATGACAAAAGGAATAAAAGCTCAGATGTAATCAAAGGACTTGTGATCAGCATGCTAGCATCTGAAGTTGCACAGCAAGCAGGTTTGGCACACAGTCATGCTTTTTTAGTCAATTTCAATGGGTAGTGTAGGTATGAGTCAACGCCAACACGAAAGGTGAATAGGAATGTGATAATCAACTCTCAAATCAGTCAGTATAGTACATTTTCATAGCTTTGAGCCCATATTTGGTCACCATTTCATGTAAACTATTTCATGGCACTTTTTGTCCATGCAATTAGCAAGCCCGAAGAAGGAAAATAGCTAGTACAATCAATCATTATCTACCACTGATTTGTCCATATAAATACGTATCTTCACATAAGATAAAGAGATACTGATCTATATTTTTTGCAGGTTTCTCACTGATTTCACAAATTGCCCAATTTCAGATGTAAGTGGAGTAAAAATGGACATGTATACTATTGCCAGCAGGAAGAAGCAGCCCTATGTAAACATATCTCAGACTTGTAAAATCTGCAATTCAGTTTTCAACTATAAATATTAAAAGAGGACCATTATATACACAACTTCATGCTTGAAAGGTTAGATTCATCACTGCAGAAAAAGACAACAAAAAGATAAATACATGGAATTAGTAGTCTTGAATTAAAATTTTAAATCAATATTTATTTTAAGAAAACTGGTAGAACCTTGAATAGAGTCTATAAGCCAACTGACTGGCTACCAATGAGCCAATTGATTATCTGATATGTGTGCTATACATTACTTTCTAAACTCCAAGATGTCACGGCAATTTCCATCTGAGGTTCATTCCACATTTTTCCTTTGCCACTGAGAATTTTAGGGTAAGTGTTTTGCTCAGTAACTGTTCTGGGAAAGCAGAAAATTAGGATGTTTATCACATATGTATGACAATTAAATTTAATTCTGTATTTGTAAGCTACATAATCTTCTGCAAGCATTACAATACAACTGTGGAAAGGGCTGAGGACTGACCTCGATAATGTTGTTTACTTCGCCAACACCTGACTCTAATCCTCTATTCTTCAGTTCTTGGTTCCTCCTTCCTTTTGCAAGCCTTGCCCACTGTGAATGTTATGCAAGGTAGACCTGCCTGCTCTCAGGCCTTCAATCTGTATTACAGGTTCCATTGTAACCTAAGGCACCACAGATTTCTGGTTTCTCACCTGTCTCTCATAGCAGTCATAATTACTAAGGTTTTCCTAGAACTGCATTAAGTCAGAGGTCTGAGGAACAGAGGTCTTTGAGATATACACTTACAAAGCAAATCTTAGAGACATCCTTGACATTTACTCAAAGAAAAATCAGTAAGTAGAATGTACAGACAAGGAGAATAACAGAGGTCTCTTCATTCACCCTCCACAATGCATGGAGTCATCTTTAAGTTTATTTATCAACATTTGTTTTTCTCTATTCAAGGAAAATAGATGCTCTACTAGGTGTGCTTTGGAGGCTGCTTTCTAATCTTCAGAGATGGAGTTCACTCAATATTCTTGCCTGTCATGCCAATGCCAAAAAATGTGTCTATAGGAAGCACTCCTTTTTCCAAACCCTCAATTATCTCTCTTAACTCTTCCTGTGTTGGTAAATTTAGAAAACAGAACTATATCTAGAAAGAAAACTAATTTAAACAAAGATGAAATAGTTTTGCATGTATAAATCATTGAGAGGAGCATAACCAAGAGGAGGTGGTAATCAGTGATTTATATGACTGCCACAATTTGAATTTTAAGTCAAGTAAACATTTGCCACTGTGCCCTACAGCCTAATAAACACAGCAGTGTTCAAAAGGGTGATAACACCCAAAATAGGACTCACTAAAAGCAATCCGCTGACCTTATTTTAAAAATATAATTTTAAAAGTAATTTTTATGTGACTATTTTATATCACAGCTAAGTTGACCACATAAGAAATTTGAGAACGTTTTCATTTTCTAATTGTTTCTTTCCTTTCTGGGGATGGGTGGGAGAGGTTGATCAGAATGATTTGCATTTGTGTGTGTTGGGTGGATGTGGTAAACAATTCTAAAGTTTCATAATTCTTATTCTTTATATAAGATGCTAGATTCATAAGATCTTTAATCTTCTGTAGCATATAGTGTCTATTCTGTGGAAAAATATGTATTTAAAAGGAAAATTTCTGATTTTCTAATAGTATTCATATTACTACCAGCTTTGGCCATTTCATGAACCAAAAAGATGATGAGTTCTTTGTTGCCATTTAAGGGTATAAACCCCTTTAAAAAGGCAGCGATTCAGAGGTGGCTAAAAACGATTGTGAACCCAAGTTCTGAGTGGTGTCAGAAGGCTGGATAAAGCAAGCCTACTGCATCTCCGCTATGTGAAGTGTGCTAATGGTTGGTTTAAAAAATCATTACACTATTAGATTACAGGGCAAAGGTTAGAGAGTAAGTGGTAATTCCAGCTCAAGATGGTATTAAAAATTCTGTGAACGGGGGTTATGATAGGGGAGGGATAGTTTTCTCAGGTGAAGAAGAATATGATGATAGGTCCATTTTCATGAGACCCACTTGACCCTGTATGTGATCAAGCTAATTATCTGACAGGCTGAAAGCGGAGTATGGGAAGCTACTAAATAAATGACGCTACTGAGAGAGGTTTTACTTTCTCTGGTCAAGTAGGTGAAACTGATTAAGAAAGAGAGTGAGTTATTCAGGATTTTCTCACCACGGAGTTGCTAAGGTAAGATGCAACTAAGAGAGTCAGGTTTCCCATCTTTCTGCATTGCTACATAGTTTTGCTGTAATGTTGCTAATGAGGCATGCCTGTCCAAAATTACTGAAGAAGCCACAAGGTGCTGGAGAAAAATATTTCAAAATGATTGAAGCATCTTGTGCATTTTCTCAGCCCATTTTTACATGCTTGGAATGCTTTTATCCTTCAGTAGCATGTGCACAGCCTTTATAATTAGATCTTCACCATTATTGCATAAAGGTTTGGTATTCTCTGAATAGCACAGCTCATTCGGATGATCTCTTCCTTGCTTACAGTTTCACTGTTGCTTTCTATTGTTTCTCTCTCCCTCTCCTAGTTGTGTTACACACTAGTTCTGTGCTCTTGGAAGGTCCTTGACCTCTCTGAATTTGTTTCTTCATCTGCATCACTAAGGGTAATAAGACTTTATGGGGTCATTGTATGGATTAAATGAAATGATATTCTCTATATGAAAAGGCTTATCATACAGCCTTTGCACATAGAAGGTTCTCTGTAAAAAATAAACTCCATTCCTCACTGAATACACACACAGTGACTATGGGCAGTCATATGAAGAGGCTAGAATAAACTGATTCATAAAGGACACCACTTAAATTTAATTCAGTTTCTCCTACATAACTCAAGACATCATTAAACAAATGATGCTTATATTTTTCTGCTTTCTCAGCTCTGTGACTATATTGACAGGGTTCTACCATGTATTAGCATGTTTGTCTGTGTAAGTAAGTATAAATAGAAGAAGAATCACAATTGAGAATAGGTTTAAACATTAGGAAGACAAAGATTTTGAGAGACAAGTAAAACGTTATCAGGGTGCACTGCCCCTTTCCATTCCAAAGAAAGGATTAGATAGGGAAGGTTCCAAATTGCAATGTTTGCTAAGAATTGCGTTAGCTGATCAGTTTAGGAAGAAATCAGCAGTAAATATACTGATTAAAAGATATTCTGGAGATGAAATCTTTTGCTTTTTAATATCCAAACAACTCTTCGCAATGTCACATCCAAAGGTCTGTTCTGAATGGAAAGGGCTAGTCCAGGTTAAGAGAAAGGGAGAGTGCTTCTTTTGAGAAATTATTCAGTAAAGCCTACCTTTTGCCAACAGCCAGGCATGGGTAAGCCATCTGGCCCCTGTTTTAAAGAGAAGAAAAAGAATTCCTCAGGCTCCGTAAGTGTGATTAAACTTCATAATTCACATGCTCAGAGGCTTAAAAATAAATTTCTACCCATTAGTGGCTTTGGTCATGGGCATCTTTTACTAATTAGCAACTCCCAATATATTACCCAGTGTTAGGTAAAATAAAGAAAATTCAAATGTTTTCCAGAGTGAGTACACATTTTGAAAACACATAAAGTATAGAAAATGTTGTGCCTAATTTTGAAAAAGCAATTTACAAAGCATAGTGCTCTATTCATATCTATATTTTTAGATAATAAATCTATACTCTTAATTTCATTAAAACAGGTCTCGCTGGTATCTCTATTAAGTAAACCGAAATAACTTATCTTCCTGGTCACTATTAGACTATGGCTGAATTCATGATAATGATGAATAATCAATGATAAACCATTTCTATCTGAAGTTTGTAGCTCTTCACATGCCAGTATTTTTCACTTTTCTATATTGAAAGTAAATACAGTAGAACATACTCAATTGAATTAGAAGACAAGCAGCCTATCTATATTTTTATGATAAAATATTATCTAGAACATTCATCGATTTCTCTATTTAAATTATTCAGAAGTTAACAAATTCTGAATAAAATAAGAGGTTCCTAAGTGTGGCAAAATGTATTTTAAAGTGTATGCATTCTTCAGATACAAATGATACAAATAAAGCAGGAAGAGTTGGTACATCAAGAGGGCATGCTTCTACTTTTCCCCCGACAAAATGATCATAAAATATGATTTATCATCAATACCAAGCAAACAAAGAACTAGGAACTTCATATTGAGATTTTCTAACTATAATCACTGACTGCTTAATTTTTAAAAATATAAATACAATCTCTTAAAGAGAAATATAAATTTATCTTTAAAGAATCATGCTTATACCTGAAGAATAATATAAGAACATGCAGACCAGTATAACCATCAATGCAAACATAAAAATTTTTATTTATACCTCAGAAAATATGAATATACTTTCATTTTAAATGTAAAAAAAAGAACACTTTTGAAAAGCTTCATAAAATATTTGGGAAAAACTGGTAATGCCAGATTGGTACAAGGAGAAGGTTCAACCAGCAGAATTTTAGATTTTAGTATCAGGAGGATTTTGAGTTCATGCCAATGGAGATAAGGGAGTTTGGTCTACTTTAGGAAAGTGAGTTTCAAAAGGAGAGACCATTAAATTGAAAAGGTTATGTGACAAAGAAGAGGGTTGGGGCTGCAGACTCTTATCATCTTTAGAAGCTCAGAGAAGTTTGGTCCTCTTCTCTCTGGTCTCTTAAAGCATTCTCTTGAATTGGTTAACACTTGACAACAGAAGCTGAATTCCGTAGGTTGGGCCTTATTTACAGCCTGATAGAAATATAGCGAAAAAGGCAGAAATACCTTTATTTGTTTTAGAGAAAAAGAAAAAAAGTCAAACTTAGGTGGAAAACCAAAAGCTATGGTCCAGCAGTGTCTTTGCATCAAATATTTTCATATAATTTTACTGTAATCTTTAAATATTTATGGAAAAAATTAATATTCCAAAGAACACAAAAAAGGTGGTCATGTCAGTTGTGAGAACAACATCAGGAGATTAATTTGCATTCATTGATAGAAACACGTGCTTGCCCTCTGACTCTGCAGAGTGGCAGAAGGAGCCTGTTCATGCACATGCATGTAGTGTGTTTATCATGTAAAGCTTGCCCAGAAAGCACCACTTTACACTGATAGAGATGAACATGTAATAAAGGAACTGCATGCAGGGTGGTAGGAAAGAGAAATACTGTACCAATTGGCAAGGGGCATCCAGCCCATCCAGGCCAGGCTGGCCTGGCTCCCCTTTTTCCCCCTTAACGCCACGGAATCCCTGTTTGTAAAGATTAACTGATAATGTTACTAACACAAGAAATCACTTAAGCACAAATTCTGCGAAAGAAGTAACTACAACAACAAAAGGCTGGGAGAGGAGCAACTCTGAAGGGAAAAGTAACATCCAGTGAAGTTGGACAAAGTAAAATGGAGGGAGACATATTCCTACAACAGGGGCTTGTTTGAAAACAGTGGCCTCTCTTTGGAGGGGTATGGAATAGTGCCGGTTCCTTTCGGATCTTACATTCAGGTTCCAGTTGTGCCGTGATATTTGGGGGTTAAGAAACCAGGCAGAGCTAGTGGCCAGAGATGAGATATGGAACATATCAGGATAACTATGATAAGTGTTTCTGGGTATCTTGAAGTCCGTGTTAAATGACCCCAATCAGAAACCCTCCTGTTACGGATCCCTCCAGCTTGCTCTTCTCCCATCTGATCCCCTCACACAAACATCTGGAGACAGTTCCAGGAGTCAGACATACCAACGGGCAGGGTGCATCTAATCCAGGAGCACCCTGTTCTCCTTTCTCCCCTTTAGGGCCCTTTTTGCCTTTCTTTCCCTTTTCCCCCTGTGGATACAAGGGTTTAAATAAAAGACAAATTTTATTTGGGGGGAAATAATGGTAATTCAAAAGATGGTTTAGGTAAGAAAATTCTGGAAGGGCATTTACCACTGTTTTCTGATTTAGGTAAGGCATGATATTATAAAAGCTAATACTTTCCAGAGTGACAATGGATTCTGGGCAGGGGCATGTGGGATTTTATTTAAGATACTCAACAAGACAGAAGGAGGCTTAAAAGCTGATACATCAGAAGTGCTAACTTAGACCACAATGTCACAGTCATGAATTAGGTGTCTGAGTCACAGATCCTGTGAGGATGACAGGTACCAAAAGCATTGAAGCCAGCCAGTGGCAGATGAAGTTCAGGGAAATAATGGATACTTCACTCAATTTTCAATACCTGTCACCTTTCTTTTTTCTAATCCTGTAACAGATGAAAGCTGCATTGAACCAGAGGAAAAGGAAAGAATGTTAACAGTGTCTAGTTCTTTGAAATGTATCCAACTTTATGATTGATATTACTTGTGTAACTCTCATTCAAAAATACTCAATGTCTTAAAATATGCTATTTCTTTTAATATTTTTTATATCCTTTTGTTACAGCAAAACATTTTTTTAAAAGAAACCAAAAGCAAATACTTTCCTTATTAAGTCAGGTAACAAATGTTAAAAGTGCTAATAGTTTGCAGCAATGCCAACTGGAGAAACCGACTTATTTATAAACCTAGGGATCTTCTTTAATTCACTCTCTTACTGATCTCATGCCATGTATTTACAATGGTAAATGAGTTTCCAGCTTACTCATAATGTGACAAAAGCCAAAAAAAAAAAAAAAAATCTGTTCAGGAGAGGAAAAGCAGCTTGGACTCAGTAAAATGAGGTAGGCAGGATAATTACATAGTGGGAATGTAGATATGGAAATTAGTATTTAGGAATCAAGGTAAAGGTTGTGGGAAATCTGCATGGATCATAGGGCCAGAGGAATTAAGGAAAGGAGGCAAAAGGAGGAGAAGGAAGGAATGCACCTCAGCTGTTTTATATTAACATCAATATCTCTGCATATTTATAGACAGGGAGTTAGCGCCGTGCAGAATTCAAAATGCTATACAATACATACTTAAAAAAATGTATTCATTCTGCAATCAGGATGGGAGTTACAATAAAACTGAATAATCTCTGAAGCAAAGCAACATGAATATTGAAAGTGAAAAGAGATACACATAACAGAAATATATGAGATGTGCATTCAAATTAATACATTCATTCTGACAGCATGAGCAAAAGCTCTTCATTTATCTCCTGTGTGCCAAAAAGATTGCATCAGAAGGCTCAGAATCAAAAACACTTGGATTTCTTGAATATGGGGCAAAGAGACATTCTCTGTGGCTTAGTTGATTATGATCAAAGACAATGATGACCCCAGAAGCCAGGGTGAAATGAGAGCAGTTGTGATAGGAAGTAAGATGGGAGGAACATTCAGAAGTAAGTTGGTCACTCACTCAAGATGGATCAACATCCTTCCTTAATAAATCACTTCAGTACCATGAGATAAAACTGATGTAAACTCATTTGGGTGAGCTCTTCCCTCCCAGAGGGCAGTGGACTCTTCTTCACATAGGTGTGTCTGAGACCGGTGTGTTGGGTATTATTACTTTGGAATTCAATTCATTATTTGATTGGTAAATCAACTCAGATTAACCACTCAACAGAAAAATGTTGTCATATGAATGTTACTGTGCCAGACTATAGGAATCATTTTTCAGTAATATTTTAGTGAGCCTCAAGCTTTACAGAAAAGAAACACTACAGTATGAAGAATAACGTGCCAATGTTATTATTAGTCAGCATTGTTTTGTAATATGTACTGATTCCCCATGCAATACAAAACCATGTCATTGTGGGTATGAGTACATGAGAGTTCTTGATAACTTTTATTTCCCATGTCAAATAATTATATACATGAATTATTCTCATTTAGAATCAATTTTTGTAAATTTAAAACTTCTAATCATGGAAGCTGAACATGGAAATATTTTGTATGGGTGATTAACATTATTCTGAGGATCAAGTTTCCAGCTTTTATGCTTTCCTATGCTGTAATGCTGGTAATTTCTTTCTCGTAAACATGAGTATCCTCCTAATGGTATTTTTTTTTTTTTTTTTTGAGACAGGGTCTCACTCTTGTTGCCCAGGCTGGAGTGCAATGGCGTGATCTTGGCTCACTGCAACCTCCGCCTCCGGGGTTCAAGCGATTCTCCTGCCTCAGCCTCCCAACTAGCTGGGATTATAGGCACCCACCACCACCCCCAGCTAATTTTTGTATTTTCAGTAGAGACAGGGTTTCGTCATGTTAGCCAGGCTGGTCTCAAACTCCTGACCTCAAGTGATCCACCCGTCTCAGCCTCCTAAAGTGTTGGGATTACAGGAGTGAGCCACCGCGCCCAGCAGTAATATGTTTTTGCGTGATTAAGATTTTAGACTCATATAACCCATTAGGTAAATATAAAATGCATATATATATATATATATATGTTTTTGAGTTTTTTTAGAGCCAGAGTTTTGTTCTGTCACCCAGGCTAAAGTACAGTGGTGTGAGCATAGCTCACTACAGCCTCAAACTCTTGAGTTCAAGTGATCTTCCCACCTCAGCTTCTGGAGTAGCTGGGACTACAGGTACACACCACCATGCCCCACCATATTTTTTTATTTTTTAGTAGAGCTGGGAGTCTCACTAGAGATGGGTTGCCCAGGCTAGTGTTAAACTCTATGCCTTAAGCAGTTCTCCTACCTTGGACTCTCAAAGCACTGGGATTATAGGCATGAACCACTGCACCCAGCCACATATCATCTTTAAAACACACTCATCTTGGGCTGAAAGCTTATATGCACAATTTATCTCAAAACACATATATTTTATAGTCAGAATTTATAATTCAGAATAAAAGAATTTTTTATACCTCAGTTTTCTTGTTTGTGAAGTGGGGAAAATAATGCCAACTTCGGGGGTTGTTATGAGGATTAAAAGACTTATCATATGTAAAGCCCTTGGGAAAGCACATAATGCTCAGTAAATGTGATGATACTGGTGATGATGACGGGGCTTTCAGATAACCACTTACGCGGGCTGTCTTACCAACGGGTAGGGGGAGAGTCTAAGCAATGCTTAAGGCCTAAAACTTACACCACAAGCTTAATAATCTTCTTTCTTTGACAACTCTCATTTAGCCTTGCTTGTCAACAGCTATGAAGGTCACTGTCCAAGAGACTTGATAGGGTTAAAGAGAGCAGGGACAAATTAACCTGAGAAATATAACAGGTTTAAATTTGTACTGTGAAATATAGTTTCAGCCACTTTAAGATTTTCACTATTCTATTGAGGGATTGAGTTTTTGATGGCTTCTTTTGTTGTGTCCAACGTTAAAAATTCTCCTTAGATCTACTACCAGGTAAAAGACCCAAGCAAAATACTGAGAAAGGAGTGGTGGGGGAAGAGAGAGAGAGAGAGAAGGATGGACGGAGGGAGGGAAGGAGAGAAAAGAAACAGAGGAGAGGAAAGGAGGGAAGGGAGGAGAAAAGAACAAAGGAGAAGAAAGGAAAAAATGGCTTTTAAAATCCATAATCCAAACTTTTCTTCTCAAGTCACAAAACCATATTGCCTGATATTGGCTCCTAAAGACCATGGAGCTGCTGATTCAGAGATAGAACTTCAAAATCAACCTCATAAAATACACCAATATCTCCGTTTTAAAAATCCCTGTTGCTCTGAACCTGAAAGTGGCAAGTCCTAGTCCTGCGTAGTGAACTTACTGTAGTTTATCAGTCACACTGCTTCTCCTCCATTTTCAAATAAAAAATATCAAGGTACAAAACATATCTCCATTTCTCTACTGGGAAGTAGTGAAGACAAGTGAGATGCTGGCTTTGCAGGGTTCAATGAGCTCTGCCAAATACCATTGCAGATTTGTGCCATTTAATTTTACTTTTTAAAATAATTTTTTTCAAAAATCCTTTACTTTTCAATAAATTGGTGTCAGGTGGTTGAAAAACTGTAGCTTGAATATCTGGGGATAATAATTTTTTCTTCTATGCCAGGCAGTGCCCTTACTCTGGCAGCACAGCCTTCTTCATTCCTCTCTGAAGACCTGATTCCTTAAATCAGGCATCAGTATGTTTTTGGAGCACAGGATGGAAAAAGATTAAGTGTCAAATGGAATCACACAAGCTGAACAGCAAAGCAGACAGCAGGAGAAGAATCAAACAAGGTATATGCTGGGATGGAGAGGTTACCTTTTCTCCCTTTTCTCCTAGATCGCCCTTCTCACCCCGTGGACCAGGGAAGCCCTGTAAGATAAAAAGCAAACCAAAAAGATCTATTGGTGTAATAGTGGCAAAATCATCTAGAAACAAATATTTTAGGATTTTACATTTCTGAACTTAAATATAACACAAAGTGGCTCACCAGTCTTAAGACTGGTGAGATAATAAAGCAGTGCTTAGAAATGTAAGTTTTCTAATGTCTCAATTATCTATACACAACAGGTTGCTTGCTTTTTCTTTTAAGACATAGAGAGTAGAAAGAATATCAGGATACTAGTTTGAATTCTTGGAAGTTCACTGATTTGTGCAGATTTGGGCAAATCACTTACCTCTCTGCATTTTAGTCCCTTGACTGTAAAATGGGGTTAATGATATCCACCAGACAGCTGTTGTGAATGTTAAATGTGGTGATGCACTACAAAGTACCAGAATGATGCCTGCCCATAACAGGTGCTCATAAACAGTAACTAGTATTTGTATTACTTTTAGTATTCTCATTATTCATGTAATACAGGATGAGCAGTGATTGTGTCTAGAGGCATTTGCTTTTGACATTCTCTATTTTCACAGAAACATATTAGCATAAGATATATAGGGACTAAATGCTAAAGGAAAAAAATACTGCCTAACTGCTTTGAGGAAAAAAACATATCATTCTGTAAGGATAGCATGTGAGAAGTATGTTGATTTTATGCATATTTTTCATAAATAGGTCATACTGATGTTAAGAGTATCCTCAACTTGGGAAAGTATTTTGAAGTGCCACTATCCACTACTAGTTATTAATTTTATACAAGATAATTGTGTTTTTTTGCTTTTCTGTTTTATCTCATGCAAACACTACTGTATATTGCTGTTTACATGCACAGCAATATATGTTCTATGCATACCTATATGCACAGAAAATAAGTATTCTTTTTGTTATTGATGATGGAGACCATCAACATCTATTATAATAGGATGATGTTTATTGTACTTATTACTTACATCAAGACCAGGCTCTCCATCTTTCCCCTGCCAAAGAACCATAGTAGCTACATTAGTGTTTCTAAGTTTTATGAATAGATTATAGATTTATTTAAGGCTGTCTGAACATGCAACACTAGTACTAGAACAACTGCTTCAGAAATGTGAAAAAGATTCTCATTTGGATTAGTGACTGTTAGTGTTGCAGTTAAGTGTCATGAAAATTTTATATGATATATTGGGTTAAATAGACTAATATTCTGCTGGTGTTTAAGGCTTGGTAGCTAAGTTATCAGTCCAGGAGTTACACTGAAAGCAAAAATACTGTTTAGTTGATTAGTGACTGTTAGTGTTAAAGTTAAGGGTCATGAAAATTTTATATGATATATTGGGTTAAATAGACTAATATTCTGCTGGTGTTTAAACCTTGGTATCTAAGTTACCAGTCCAGGAGTTAAGTTAAAAGCAAAAATACTGTTTAGTTGAATTAAAAACATACCAGCACTAATAGAGGATATGAATCAATGCTACTTTAATTCGATAACTTAGTAGTTAGCTCACAAATGAGTAAAGAATGTAGAAATACAGTTTTAATTTGGCTAGATATGCATACCATGTACGAAGGGTGTGAAGATTGCAACTGAAAAGCTGTGTTTTTAAGTAAGCTTTGTAAATGAATAATCCCCAAATATTTTTTTAAAAGTCATAAGACTGTTAGGCAAGAATGATAAATTCACTCCCATGGTGCAGATTATCATGGTGATGACCCTATTGTGTCATAGTATGGATCCATCCAAAGTTCACGAAAGGCTACTTTGATTCCATCAATTAGATTTTGAAACCTATTTCAAAATCAGCATCTTTTTTTTTATTTTTTATTTTTTTTTTATTTAGCACTGAGGTAATCATGGACTATGTTTGTTATTTCAATTCATAAAAAGCATGTGGGAGATATGGAAAGGTTAAAACCCTTAATGCAACATACGCTTCTACTGTCATCCTACCCTATCTTAATGAATCAATTATAATCATTCCCAAGATGATATTTTTAAAGCAAATCAGAGGTCTCAATATGAATTCTGTGTAATTAAGAATTTTCAGGCCAGGCGCAGTGTCTCATGCCTATAAATCGAGCACTTTGAGAGGCCGAGAAGGGCGGATCACTTGAGGTCAGGAGTTTGAGACCAGCCTGGTCAACATAGTGAAACCCCATCTCTACTAAAAATACAAAAATTAGCTGGGCGTGGTGGCACACATCTGTAATCCCAGCTACTCGGGAGGCTGAGGCAGGAGAATCGCTTGAACCTGGGAGGTGGAGGTCGCAGTGAGCCAAGATCGCGCCACTGCACTCCAGCCTGGGCAAAAGAGCAAGACTCCATCTCAAATAACCATAATAATAATAATAATAATAATAATAATAATGATAATAATTTTCAGAAGACAGAACGTTATCAGTGTTCTATGTTCTGAAGATCATTTGTCATCATAGTAATTTAGAAAGTCAGAAACATCAAGTCGTCATAAATATCAATGTAATTTGGGGAATACTTTTTACTAGCAAGAGTCATTTTAGTAAATAGTCTATAGGAACAGATAAAGTCTGAAGAAGGCTGTTTTCAATGAAGCTTCCACAGCCATTTTTGGATCCAGTGACCTTCCAAGGAAGTACCAGTTATGAGTGTCCAGTCAGATGACGTAGGGAGGGCATCTTCTGACAGGATCCTGTTCTCGGGTTAATAGTTTATTCTAGAGACAGACTCTGATCCTGTCAATCTCGTGAAGTGCCTGGATGTGTCTGTACATGATAAGAGGGTGAGATACTGAATATGACCTATTTGTGAAGGACATGGAATTACTGGATTTATAGGTAATGAGTGGATTGCTGTTTCTTCTCTAACATTAGTCTGCCACAAGGGAAGGGTTAACCGTGTCAGTGACTGGTCATCTATGCATGCGGAAGGTGGGGATGTGCATGTGACCGGGAACTCACAGGCAGCCCATAGGGCCCTCTTGGTCCAGGCTCTCCCATAGCTCCTTTTTCACCCTAAAATGAAAAGTAGAAAGTTCAAATCATACACACACACCCACATTCACACACTTCCTCTCATGCCCTATGTCTAAAGCCTCTATTTCAAGGACCATTCTATGAAAATCTCAAAGATTTAGGCTCTTACAGAGTCACTGCCAGTGATATTTGGAAAGTAATCCACAGTAGCATCTTTTGCTAAATCACCTTTGAAAGAGGGGCGGCACAAGATTGCCGCTGGCCAGCTGTGCAAAAGCATTTGCATATCTCAGATGCCGTACTTGGGTTTTTTTGGCATTAGTATGAAGCATTTATTTGTTACTAATTATTTTGTTAGCACCTTTAAATGTAAGAATAAAGTGCCATTCTGTTTTGAGACAGGGTCTCCCTCTTTCATCCAGGCTGGAGTGTAGTGGTATGATTACGGCTCACTGAAACCTTAAACTACTGGGCCTGAGCGATCCTCCCACCTCGACCTCCTGAGTAACTGGGACTACAGGTAAGCACCACTATGCCCAGGTAGTTTTAAAATTATTTGTAGTGATGGAGGTCTTACTATGTTGTCCAGGCTGGTCTTGAACTCTGGGGCCTCAAGCAGTCCTCCCACCTTGGACTCCCAAAGTGTTGGGATTACAGGCTTGAACCACAGTGCCTGGCCTGAAATGCCTTTTCTTCTATCAAAAAACAATTATTCAGGGAAGCCCTTCCTCGATTGCCCACCTCCTACCACCAGCTATATTTTATTTCACAGCCCTTAGACACCAGAAGATGCATAAAGTTCGTGACCTGCTTATTCTCTGCTACCCTCACTAGAATACACACATGAAGGTTCTGGGGCCTCTAGCTTTGTTGTTCCCTATAGCATCCTCATAGCTTAGAATAGTGTTAGGCACATCAGGAAGTGTTTGTTGAATGAATGAGTCAAAGCAAATCTATATAATCATGTACACAGTTTGCTTCCTTTCTGAAAAAGAGGATTTATGTATTTTTTATGTATTTTTTATTCTGAGACACAGTCTTGCTCTGTTGCCCAGGCTAGAGTATAGTGGCACAATCTCGGCTCACTGCAACCTCCACATCCCGGGTTCAAGCAATTCTCCTGCCTCAGCCTCCCGAGTAGCCGGGATTACAGGCGCCTGTCACCACGCCTGGCCAATTTTTGTATTTTTAGTAGAGACAGGGTTTCACCATGTTGGCCAGGCTGGTCTGGAAGTCCTGTCTTCAGGTGATCCACCCACCTGAGCCTCCCAAAGTGCTGGGATTACAGAGGTGAGCCACCGTGCCTGGCCTGAAAAAAAAGGGTTTAAAAACTTTCAACCCTTCTGAATGCTAGATAAGGTAGGTATATGTTATCTTCCTCACTTTCTCTCCAAGTGCCTATTTAAATAGAATAGCTTTCCCCATCTTATATGATATTCTTGAATGCTTATAAAGAATAAGTATTATTGGAGGTAATCTTGTGAATAGAATAATTGTGATGTTAAAGAAAGGGATGTTCTGTATTTCAAATGGTGTTTTCTGCTGCTGCCATCTCCAAATTGAAGTGTTTGTCAGTACTTAGTATGAAAACTTCAGGAGTAATGGTGATTTTATATAAGTAGCCAAACAGAAAATCTTATCTCCTTTTATCATACCCCTGAAGGAGTTTAAAGGTTAGCAAATCTTTTTTCTTGGCAAAACACCAGGTTCAGCTGATAACAGTGCCTGCAGAGCTACCTGATATGCCTGTGTTTCTCCAGATTCCCATGTGAGCAAATTTCAGGTCCCTGTTGGCATTTTCTTTATCTAAATTTGAGGGGTCAGTGGAACTAATTAACACTGTCACCTACAGGCAATATGGTACAGGTGAGATTACTGAAAATAAATATGATAAAAGCTTAAACTTTTTACTCATTATTACTTTATGGTGATTACTAAAGCAGAAGCAATTGCACTCAGCACAGTGGCCAGATTTTAAATGAAACATTAAACATTTTTTTAAGAAGGGAATTTTCTTAACTTGTTAAGAGACACCTATAAAAAATATCTACAGCATAGGACTTAATAGTGAAATATCAAAAACAATCCCTTTAAGAATGGAGCAAGGGATGGGTGCAGTGGCTTATGCCTGTAATACCAGCACTTTGGGAGTTCAAGGCAGGAGGATCATTTGAGGCCAGGAGTTTGAGACCAGCCTGGGGACCAAGGTAAGACCCTATCTCTAAAAAAACAACCAAACAAAGGAACTAGTAAGATGTGTGTGTGTAAGTCTGTGTCTGTCTGTCTGTCTATCTATCTATCTATCTATCTATCTATCTATCTATCTATCTATCTATCATCTATCTATCTATCTGTCTGTCTGTCTATCTATCTATCTGTCTGTCTGTCTATCTATCTATCTATCTATCTATCTATCTATCTATCTATCTATCTATCATCTATCTAATCTATCTCTGTGTGTGTGTGTGTGTGTGTGTATGTGCGCATGCACGCACGTGTAGTGGGAGGTGGGGGTTTTAAGGAAAGATCCACATAAACTGGACTGTGTCTAGTTTGAAATAACTGAAACAACTCCACAGATTAGAATGGGTCTAATTGGAAAGATCTCCATAGATTATTTTGATATAACCATTCCCTTCTCCGCTGAGAACCTTGGCTTTGTCTTATTCTTAAAACAAATATACTATGGCTTATTTGAATAAAGCTGTCACTAAAACAGGTGTCTGTGAAATTCCTCTTCTAGAACAGCCACCCCCAATAATTACTTCAAGCTATTAACGACAATTCCATTTCTCTTGCCAGTTACTGCCTCAGAAGTGGACAGCTGACCCAGTGCTGGCAAATGAGGTGTCAGGGGCATCAGCCAGGAAGCTCTGGGGAAGCTTCCTCTCTGCTCAGGAAGAGACATGTGGGTAGTCTCTCCGTTCTCTGCTGGTGTCTCACTAGAGAGGATGCTTGGACCACTGTGCCCAGCTTGTCTATGGTCAGAAGACAAAGCCAACATGTAGAAAAGGGCTCCCAAGCAAAACCTAGAGTCCTCCTTTGAATATTTTCTTATATAAAATAATGTATTTCTTTATTGTGTAAGCCATTTTGAATTTGGGTTCTGTCACTTAGAGCCAAAAAGCATTCTAATGATTCCAGCTTGAAAGCTTTTAGGAATGAAATATTAACACAGGGATTTGAATGTGCAACTCCTTTTCCTGGATTAAGCAATTCCAAAAGTATTTTTCAACCTCTCAAGCTTAATACACTTTATAGAGTTCCAAAGCCAAATGAAGAAATCAGCTAAGGTAGGGAGGATCAGGTGCTTGCAGAGTGGAATATTAATGCTGTCAGTCATACACTTGAAAATGTTTGAATAACATTGCCTGTCAAATGCATGGTTTCTTTTAGGTTGTTCTAATTTCATTTGGGTTCTTTAATTTGCACGTCAACACTGAGGCATTATCCTAGAACACCTCCCTTTGCTGATTCTGACTTCTTTAAAATTTGAAACTTTTTTGAGAGAATCCAGATGGCGCCTCCATCAATTAACTCTGAGAATCACACTCCAGTTCAGCACTTCCAGTGAGGGGCACTTGGAGAGTACTGATATATGATCCAGCTAAGATAGTTAACATCCTGAGTAAATACAAGAGTAACACTTTACACTGCGCACCATTTGACTGAAACTATGCCTTCAAATTCTTAGCAATTTCATTTGCTCTTCTGGTTAATTCTGCTCCAGCACTGAGACGTGATACTCTTGTGACATTGTGGAGCTATCGGAAGTAGCAGCTGATTTACCACATGGTAAACCCTCTTGAGCCCCAGGGCATTCTGCCAAAAGACTGCCTGAGATTTGCTGCTCCATTTTTAGTACATGGGCTGGGTTTCTTCATACAATGCTTGAAAGCCAATATGCGTCAGCAGCGTTGAGGCTTTTTAGCTTTTAAATATTTTTAATTAAGATGGTCTTCAGAAGTCATTGGTTTGATCTTAGAAATATGACAATTGCACATTCAGATTATACGTTCCCTTAGAACTCATCTCTTTCTACAAGCATTCTTGGATAAAGCCAATCTTCATCACTGTACAGCTTGTACTATTTGTATTATTTTGGCCTCATTCTCTGGTTATTTCCTGCATGCATTTTTCTTTCTCTGCAATTAGACTGTAAACTCTTCTAGGTCAAGAAGAATAGCTGCTTTTTTTTGCAGCATTCAGTATATATTAATAAATATTAATAAAAATATTAATAAAAGACGGGGAGATAATTAATCAATTATAATGGTATTTATTATTCAATGTACTGAAGCAAATGAGCAAAATAGGCTTTGCCTAAGTGGGAGGAGAGTGTTTCCATCTCACACTAGCAGTGATACCATGCTTTGCACATCGTAGCATTTGGTAAATATTTCCCAAATGAATGAGACCACTCTACAGAACACAGAATTATAGAGTTGGAAGGTATGTTAAAGAAATGACTACTGGCCCTCTTTTTTTAAAGCAAATTATCCCAGACTGATGAAATCTATCTAGTTTTTAAAAGACCACAAACTTGCACAGTGAATCATTCCAACATTTTGAAGCCCTCACTATTAAAATACTTTCTTTATATCCTGTCCTGGATGGTAGGGAAATTGATGACATAATTTCACTCAGACACACAAAAATACTTCTAAGATTTCCAAGGTGAGGAAAATAAATAGTGGGAGAAAAAGAGAAAGAGAGAGAGAGCGCGAGAGCGCGCGAGCATGAGAGGGAGAAGAGAGAAGAAAGTTTCAGGTAGATGACCATTTATCTTCCATTCTGAATGTCTTTTTTTTTTTTCCCCAAAAGATATGGAAACGTGGCCTAGCAATAGAGAGGTTAGTGAAAGGTTTTTGTTTTATAATGCACTGAAATTATTTCCTTATGGTTAAAGAAAAACAGCCTATCCTTTAGCTTTAAAAAAGGGGAGCATGTGTAACTGTGCAGAAAAGAATACTTAGGTTTCATTATTTCCTTTGGAAAAAAGTTATAAGCTACTCTGAATGAGTACAGTAGCTTTATATAAAAGATTATCAACCAGAATACATACTCCTGGAAATTTTAGCTCCATTGACTTCAACTTTCTGGATGAAGGCCAAATGAAAATATCTTCCTTATGGGTGAAGGAAGAATCATCTGAGCTATTTATTTTAGCTATGTAAATGTATGTGTTGTTTTTATTAAGGCAGCCATGTCCTATTTTATGCTCTGTGGTTTTCTTCTCTCAATATTAGGACTCTGAATAGAACTTAGGATGGTATCTCTTTTTATTTAATATTAGATAGCCCTTTATTTCTTCTGAAAAATGAACAGTTCAACTAATATGGAAAAGCCATGCTCTGTGTTTTCTTTAGTACAAGCTTCATAACCTCAGCAACAACTTACTCTTTCTCCTTTGGGACCTGCAGGGCCATGGGGTCCCATAGGACCATCTGTTCCCTAAAAAAAAAAAAGATAATATGAGATATATCACAAGGCTGCAGGAATAGCAGTTATAATTTATCCTGAATTTTTCCTAGGTGAATGGTGCCTAAGAATACCAGTAAGACAACTCATCTCCTTTCAAAGTGCTTCATGCTTGATTATTTCAGGCCAGCGGTTTTCAAGAAACTCATGCAAAAAGGATGAATTATATAACTGCATGTTTCAATGAAAGGTACACACAAAAAGCTGCATATCATATTTAATTATATCTTTTTCCTCTGACTAAATAAAGCATCATTGGCCGGGTGCAGTAGCTCAAGCCTGTAATCCCAGCACTTTGGGAGGCTGAGGTGGGTGGATCATCTGAGGTCAGGAGTTTGAGGCCAGCCAGCCTGGCCAACATGGTGAAACCTTGTCTCTATTAAAAACACAAAAATTAACTGGGCATGGTGGTGGGCACCTGTATTCCCCTACTCAGGAGGCTGAGATTGTAGTGAGCCAAGATCGTGCCACTGCACTCCAGCCTGGGCAACAGGGCGAGACTCGGTGTCAAAAAATAATAAATAAATAAATAAATAAATAAATAAATAAATAAATAAATAGAGCATCTTCACTTTGCCCCATAATCCTAAGAAGAAAAATGTAATTGTTTTTCCTTCCTGTCACCTTTTCCTCAAGCCCTTCTCTACACTCACTGCCACCCTTAGCCGGGCAAGCTCTGAACTCTTGTTTTCAGCTGTTTAAGAGGCTTGAACAGTTACACAAGTAGAAGAAAATTATGAAGCAAATGAAAACAGTGTGTAACTGTTCAATCCAAACTTTCTGCAGCTCTCTTGGGGGCAGCAGGCACTTACAGGAAAGGAATCATTCTTATAGATGCTGCGGCAGTGGCTGGTCACTAGGCTTACAACTCACAAACCAGGCAGCCAAGATGAACTTAAATATAGAATTCCCTTTTGTACCCCTGGTTAGTTCAGGATTAGGATTTCTGCGGGAGAAGAGGTGATATTTGAATGAATGTAAGAACGCTGAGGTCCAGTGAAAGTCATGACTGCCTGAAATAAGTTTTTAGAATTGAAAAGATGGGAATTTCTTTTAGATTCTTAAAACTGTAGCCAGGACTTCGAGTATACTTGCTCATTTCCAGGATGACTATGCTTAGATTCACACAAAATGGATTATAATATTTGCAAATGTAGGAACTATTTCAGCATGATTTTTCTTTAGTATTCCCATTTCTGTTCTACTATTCTGGTTTATTCTGTTAGAGCCTTGTGTTAAGAAAGAATTCAGAGTTTAAAATTCATTCTAATGTTGCCGAATTCTCATCAGTTTAACTGATATTTTTCTTACTGCCTGATTTCAAAGTTCACGTTCAGAAGACTTCTAAATACTGAGTATTTGTGGCTGAAATTTAAGAGCTGGAGCTGTTAAGAACCAAAGAAAAAAAGACAAAATGACAGAAGACAGACAAGTCATTTCTATGAACAGAAATTGAAAGTTAGTGCCAAGGAAGAAGTTACATTTGATGGGCATAAGTCTAAAAGGAAAAGCAAGTTACAATAATTTCACATTATTTTAATCTTTTCAGAGGGCCGCTCTCATGGAATTGTAGGGGATGTCTGTCTACTGGTTCTGGAAAAATTCATCTGGGATTCTAAGATAATGAAGCCCATTAGTCTGGTCATTCTTCCCACCTAGCAAATTATCCAGACTTGAACACAAGCTTCAGAAAGACGTTCTGGCAGTTTAGCTGTTCTCCAGACAGAGTTGCAACCGTCCTCTGTCCACCTTTCCCCTCTTTGCGGCCATCTTTGTCCACCTTCCCCTTTTACGACAGCCCTAAGTACACCCTCATCATTTGATGAGAGGACATGGAGTAAAGGGGTCTGTCCTGAAGTGCACGATTCACAGCCACAAAACGTCAGAACAAGACAAGGGACTGACTCACCCGGGATCCTGGCTTTCCGTCTAAGCCAGATGCTCCCTGTGTGATTTGGTTGGTAGCAGGGTTGGTGGGTGTAACACGAATGACAAGAACAGAGATTAGTATGAGGTACCGATGAACAAATGTAACACTTCAAACAACATAATACGCAGTTACAGGGTTCTGGGATGAATATCACATTGCTACAAATTGTTAGTTAAAAAAAAAAAAAACCACATGACAAACACCCCACAGATGATGGCATTTTAATGACATTTCTATTTGACAAATTCTTATTTAGAAATCAAGCTAATGAAGTGTATAAACTGGGCTACAAAGTAGTTACTCATAACAGTCGCAGGCTTCTATCTAATTTCCCTATGAAATTCATTTTCTAAAGACTGTGCTGTTCACCATATATTTCTTTAGGTTCTGAAGAGAAAAGAATGGGCTAAAAAAAGGGCTCATTATAATAATCAATCAAATTTAGCATTTCAGAGAGAAAAAAAGAGCTCTGGTTATACTTGTTAAAATAGTGTTTATGAATAAGAAATGCAGGGTTTTCACATGTTAGGATGACTCTTGGTGGATTTTACATCAACAATAATTACTCATTGTTTTCTCATTTGTTCCTACTGTTCACACTACCTTCCACTAGAGGGACTTCTAGGAAAAGGAAAAAGCCAGAAAACAGTTGGTGCGACCAAGCAAAAAATAACTTCCAAACTAAATTGTTTCTCGATTCCTTCAAATAATCTTTGCATCAAAGCCTGACTGGGGAAGTAACTTTAAAAATTTAATGTTCTCAGACAATGCACGCTTTTCTTCACTTTGAACTCTAGGCTACACATAAATAGTGTATGATTTAAAAATAGCATTTTCAATGTTTGTTTCAAGAATAAGCACAATTATTTCTTTGATACAGCTTTTGTGTCTCAAAGCCCAAGTATTTATTTACAGTCCTTTAAAAATATTGGTTAGATCAAGGAGTATTTAAGAAAAAAAATGCACTGGCCCTAAAAATTCTCTTGTCAAGATTGCAGAACTATTTCCCAATTTTATGCTTCAGATGCAGTTAATAATACAAAATGGAAAAAAAAAATCGATTCCAGATGAAAACTCTACCAATGATGTTATTCTATATACATGTTGGGTATTTTGAGTTTTTATTTTAAAATTTCTTCTGTATAATCCTATTATGAGCCATACTATAACTGCAAAATACATACTTTTTTTTTTTGAGATGGAGTTTCACCCTTGTTGCCCAGGCTGAAGTGCAATGGCACAATCTTGGCTCACTGCAACCTCCATCTCCCAGGTTCAAGCGATTCTCCTGCCTCAGCCTCCCGAGTAGCTGGGATTACAGGCATGCGCCTTCACACTCAGCTAATTTTTGTGTTTTTAGTAGAGACAGGGTTTCATCATGTTGGCCAGGCTGGTCTCAAACTCCTGATGTCCACTGATCACCTGCACTTTGGGAGATCACTGGCTGGTCTCAAACTCCTGATCTCCACTGATCACCAGCACTTTGGGAGATCACCGATCTCCCAAAGTGCTGGGATTACAGGTGTGAGTCACCATGCCTGGCCTACGTACGTCTTTTTTTTTTTTTTTTTTTTTTTTGAGATGGAGTCTCGCACTGTTGCCTAGGCTGGAGTGCAGTGGTGTGATCTCAGCTCACTGCAACCTCCACCTCCCAGGTTTATGCCATTCTCCTGCCTCAGCCTCCCAAGTAGCTGGGACTACAGGCGCCCGCCACCACACCCGGCTAGTTTTTTGTATTTTTAGTCGAGACAGGGTTTGTTAGCCAGGATGGTCTTGATCTCCTGACCTGGTGATCCACCCGCCTCGACTACCCAAAGTGCTGGGATTACAGCATGATCCACTGCGCCCAGCCTTACATATGTCTTTTGTTAGCAATAATTACAATAAAAATGTATATTGTTCTTCGTTTGTTTAAGGTTAGCATAGGTACAGCTATTAGCTAAATGTTGCATAAAAATTATGAATAGCCCTAAATTTTAAATTAGGGCAGACTTTAAATAAATCAGATTGAAAGTTTAAATAAAATAGAAAATCCAAACTTTCTTTTGCCTTTTGATACTTTCTTCAGTTACCATTATTATAACATTTGAAAATAAATGTAGGCCAGGCATAGTGGCTCACATCTATAATCCCAGAGCTTTTAGAGGCCGAGGCGGGAAGATTGTTTGAGGCCATGAGTTAGAGATCAGCGTGGGAAACATGGCAAGACCCAATCTCTATAAAATATTTAAAAAAATAAATCACTTGAGCCCAGGACTTTGAAGCTGCAGTGAGCTATGATTGTACCATTAGACTCTAGCCTGGTGAGAGTGAGACGCTGTCTCAAAAAAAGAAAAAAGAAAATAAATGGCGAAATTGTAATAATTTTACACTGATACTATTATTTATCTACCTAGAATGCTGAATTAATGACTCACATAAATTATAGAGGTTTTATGCCTGTAGTCCATTGATCTAATTGGTGTGATTAAACCTATATTCTAGGCTGGGCTGGTGGCTCATACCTGTAATACCAGCACTTTGTGAGGCTGAGGCGGGTGGATCACCTGAGGTCAGGAGTTTGAGACCAGCGTGTCCAACGTGGTGAAACCCCGTCTCTACTAAAAATAGAAAACTTAGCCAGGCATGGTGGTGCGCACTTGTAGTCCCAGCTACTCGGGAGGCTGAGGTACAAGAATTGCTTGAACCCGGGAGATGGAGGTTGTGGTGAGCCGGTGACAGAGAGAGCCTCTGTCTCAAAAATAAATAAATTAAATAAACCTATATTTTAATACAAGGTTTATATCAGTCATTCAATAAATAAATACTTACTGACCATCTACTATATGTGGGATGTATGTAAGGCACTTGCTATCAACTGGCATAAAGTATAATACCCATGGCAAAAATGAAATAAGTGGTCATCAGCTTGTTTTTCCTCCCACATTTCAAATTGTGTATAAACTATATTCTGCTACTGATTTTATGTCATATTTTACTCATGTAATCTATATTGTTCTTTGTTGATTTGTATCTGTATTCACCTAATAGGAAGCATATTAAAGGCTTGAAATTAAAGCCTCATAATAACAATTTTTAAAAAATCTCCATTTAGTTGTTGTGGAAAGAAGGCTGACATAAAGAAAACGAAGAGCCAGGGGGAGATTCCTTCTTCATGAAAAGTAAAAGTCTCTAAACAACTGCAAAATACTTCTTTATACTACTCACTATTGCCACAAGAACCTCATAATAGGGAATTTTCAAAACGAACAACATAAAACACGTAGAACATGATATGATTGATTAATGTAAGGAGCCACAGCATTGACCTCACGCCATCAACAATGGCCAATTCCATACCTGCCACCAACTGAGGGCTACAGTTTTTGGTATCCAAGGAGAAAAAACAATTGAGGAGGCATTTTAAACTGCACTAGACTATAAAAAGTGTTTGGGAGAAACTATGAAATAATGAGCACAACACTTTTAAAAGAAGGGGATAATGGGAGAAGAATTGTCAGCCCTAAAAGAGGAAGGTTGGCATGTATGTAATTGAAGAATGACAGGACATTTATAGCATTGTTTTTTGCGGGTCTTCCTCTTACAGAAAAGCAGGCATCAGAGACACAAAACTGAGCTGAGCTCTCCTCGAACATAATGTGTTTCCTAATTACAGAAACCTCAACAGTACGAGCTGCTGAGTAAACTAGAGTTATCACGTAGGGTAGAAAGAAAAATCTGAGATTTGCACTAAAATGGAAAGTTTTCTTTACTTACTGGAAGACCAAGGGGTCCTCTGTCACCCTTTTGACCTGGTTCACCCTTCAATCCTTTAACACCATTTAACCCTGGTTCACCCTAAATGCAAAAGCAAATGCCAATTTTGGTTGCTATTATGGGTGTTTAAACTGTGAGAGAAGAGAGCCAGTCTCTGAAATAGTTGCAGATTCCAGTTTTAGGAAACAGCAGAGTCAGGCTAGATTTGTCTTGCACCAAATATTAATTTTTAAAGTTAAAATTAGTTACTAAACTGACATCAACAATTAATATTCTAGAAATCAAAATTCCCAGGAAAGTGTGCTCCTTACAATAAAAATATGTATGGTTGATTTCCTAAATTTTTCAGTTCTATCTCAAGGAAATTCATGTTATACCACATTTTTATGATCAAATAATTCAAAGACAATCGAGTGGAGGATGCTGAAGAAGATTCAGTAGAAGAAAAAAAAAAAAAACCCACTCTGCTGGAATGGAAAACTGGAATATGCAGGACAGGGTTATAGACAGATATTTTAAGCCTTTAAGCATGTTGTCCAACGGAATGAACTAAAAATGTAGCAGCTGATGTTTGAAGTAATGCCATTTAGCAAGTCCTCATTCACTGCCCTTGCCAAGTCAGATCCCTACATGGACTAATCAACAAATCAGCAATCCCAGGAGAAAATATGAAGATCAAAGAACTTAAATGTAGTTTTACTAACTATCCATCTGCCCAATGTTAGAATAAAGAAAGTATGAATTTAACTCAGGGTGACATTATAAAAGCCATGGTAAATGGTAAATTATTGACTCTATTTTTAAAAACCAAGAAATACAGTACACCTATTTTCCATCAGTAACAACATGTTAGATATCAAGTTCTGACCTGTATAATTTTTGACTTTTATATGTAGACATTAATTTGCCAAGAAAATCTTGAAGGACTTGTGAATGAGAGATTATTTCAGACACAAATGCCCTATAGAGTCTTGCTGGGTTGGGACGGGAAAGGGAAGAGGCTATACTGACATGGCAGAAGGGGTTTTTAACCTGGGTAATATTTACTCAACTTGCCTAATGATGTAAGTCAGTGTAGCGCTTGTTAAACATAAAGAGTTCAGGGCCCCACCCAGTCCATGGTAGCACAGAAATGGGTATCTTTAATAAGCCTCCCAGGTGATTCCTATCAGGAAATTCTGGGAAACACTGAGCTAGATTCATGCATGGAATCATGTTATGTATTCGAACTTTCAAAGGGGGTCGCAAAGTGATAAACACATTGGCATGGCATTAAGAAACTCCAGGATTTTGAAGATAGGATGTTTGCTGCGCAGCCACTCTAGCAAGTCCAAATGTGCCGGTTGTTGGTAAGATAGTATCCTGGGAATTCTACTGATTGAGGACACGATATTAAGGCCAAGGCTCAATAGTCAGTGACTAATTTGAGATCTGTGGCTTTGCATGTGTGTGTACTTTCAGCAAGTGGTCTTGAGGTACTTGGGGTTAAATCCAGTGACAGAAAGACCAAATATCAAGTCTGGACCTAAGTTCTAGTCCCAGATGTGTCATGAACTAGCTGTGTAATTTGGGGCAAATAACCTAAACTGTTTGGGCCTGTAGTTTATCATCTATGAAATCAGGGAACTTGCATAGATATCGATGAGGTCTTTTCAACTTTATAATATCTGAAACTTATGATTTAAGTAAGAATTGAAGTTATATGGACAAAATAAATTGTTGCATTCTAGAAATCAAAAGCTTCTTGGGCATCTCCTAATCCAACTGTGATGGCATATCTGAATCACTTATGAAATTAAATATCTTGGTGACATTATCCTTAGTCATTATGACCAGGCTGGTTTTTGTTGGCATCTTAAAATCCAAGAGTAGGGCTGGGCGTGGTGGCTCAAGCTTATAATCCCAGCACTGTAGAAGGCCAAGGCAGGCGGATCACCTGGGGTCAGGAGTTCAAGACCAGCGTGGCCAACATGGTGAAACCTCGTCTCTACGAAAAATACAAAAATTAGTCGGGCATGGTGGTGGGTGCCTGTAATCCCAGCTACTTGGGAGGCTGAGGTAGGAGAATCACCTGAACCCAGGAGGCAGAGGTTGCAGTGAGCCGAGACTGCACCATTGCTCTCCAGCCTGGGAAACAAGAGCGAAATGCCATCTCAAAAAACAAACAAACAAACAAACAAACAAAAATCCAAGAGTAGGAAGCACTGATTTTGTCCAGATGGGGAAAAAGGCTGAGAGAGATTAAACAACTACTAAGATCACAAAGCTGATAGATGGTGCTCCTGTTTTCTGACTCCCCCAGATAGTACTCTCACCCCAAAGTCTAATTGGTGCTTCTGAGATACTGTTAACTCACTAGCCTTATTGGAAGGTAAGGTAGTCTAAGAAGAATAAAGAGGCGTGAACTTCTCCCATTCCTGGGTGTCACCTGCCTGACTGGGAAAAGGAAACCCAGATTTTCTGAGTCAGACCAATACCTGCCACCATCCCTAGAGCTGCGTGGGCTAAAGAGAGCCAGCCTCCCCCGAGGAGACAGTGGCCTGCCTCTGGGCTTTGTGACGCCTAGTGCCAACATTGCCTTTATGTGTCTTCCCAGCCCCTACCTGTTAGTTGCACCAGCTCACTACTGAGGCACTCTCAGGAGTTCATGAACCTTCTTTCAAGCAGGCTTGAGGATGAGTTATAGAATTTTTCTGTTCAGAACCAAGTATCACATAGCAACAATAACAGCTGTCTTTTGATATTTATCAACAGCTGCACCAGATATTTTGCTAAGTGTTTTATAATCATACCTCATTAAGTTATCACAGCACTGTAAGGTGAGTTACCCAGTTGAGTAAATAAAGGATCAGAGAGGGTCCATAATCTGCTCAAAGTGATACAGCCTGGCAAGATTGAGATTAGAATATAAGTCTTTATCACATATGTTCCCCGAAAGGGGGAGCTTGTCTTTCAGGGCTTATTTTAATCTGCTGGGATGTCCTCTCGGTCTAGACTAAGGCAAAGGACAGGTGGAGACCATCTTCATCATGCAAGCTACACTAATTCTGACAAAGAGGAGCTTTTCTCCCATGTTCTCTTTTTAACCCAAAAGTATAGAATGCATGTAAGTGCTGTGATCTTCTTCCCAGTATAGCACACCTGAAATACCCCACCCACTTCTAGACCAATGACCTCTGGGCAAATACAAAATTAAGATGCTGGAGAGGCAAAGCATTTAGATGTGGTATGACTACATGGCAAGCAAGAAATATCAATTACTAACATCCAAATATACAGCTAGAGACACCATTAAAAAAAGCATCTAGACTAGTCTGAGAATCTCATCAGATTCACTTCTAAATGGTTGACTTGAGTACATTATGATTCATAATTTGAGAAGCTTACATAGTAACCAGGAAAAAGGCAAAATGAGGAATAATTTATCTCCAGGTGATCACTTAAATTTGTTATAAGTCATTTTGTGTTATGAGATTTAAACATCTGGATGCTTAAAGGCTCAAAGATTATCGACATTACTTGACAAATAAGACAGGACAGACATGCTTCTGTCATGCTTCTCCATGATTATCAAGGAAGCAGAAATCAAATAATCAAGGGATTTGTTGGATTACCTTTGGTCCAGGAAGTCCATGAGGTCCCTGAAAATGGAAAACAGAGCTTTTAATTAAGAATTGATTCTCTGTTTCCCAGCAGGAGTGAATATTATATCACATAACAAAAGAGATGAAGACAAGAATCTTCTTGTTTGAGCTATAGCTAGAGGCAGGCTAGTGGATATTATTTATTACCTACCAAAAGTTCCTGCCAGTTCTTGGATTGCTCTGTAATAGGAAATTCATTAATAGCAATTCTGTCTGCTAATACCTTTGAGGAGGGAGAAATCCGCCAGGGTTACGTGGAAGAAAGAAGTAGGAAAAAACGGTATTCTGAAGAAGTAAATTATGGTCACTCTTTCCTCCCATTGCTCAAGAAAGAGCATTATTGGAATGATCTAAGCCACAGAGCATAGCCAGTCATCCCTTTCTGACTAGCTCCATTTCTATTTTATACCATAAACAATTATTATTGACTTCTTCTCCTTCTCCTTTTTATTCTTCCTTCTCCTTCCTCCCTCCCTCCCTTTCTCTCTTTTTCTTTCTTTCTTTCTTTCTTTTTCTTTCTCTTCTTTCTTTTTTTGCAAAAAATGGTAATTTTTTCAAATTACCATTAAAAAGTCTGAGTAGAATAAGCGAGATGCTTCATGAGTTCAAATGAAATAAAAATATGACTTTGAAGAGAAATTTGCCAAAGAGAAGCCCCAGATTTTAAGTGACAGGGAAGAGGAGAGGTTTTCCATTAACTCTTCCAGACCCAAGGTGTTGAATAATCTAAAGAAGACAGGAAGAGAGGAGATGACACCCAAGTTTGGGATTCTGAAGCATCATTTATTTAAGATTAAAGAAAAAATTGTTATGTAGGAAAGCTAAGCATTATTATTTAGATTGCATTTATTTTTACAAAAACAAATTCTTCAAAGTTCTTGTAATAATTGTTTATCGGTGGAAGAAAGTCATAATGCATGCATGACTCAGGATTATAAAACACGTATTTTGTAGAAAATCTAAATATACAGACTAGTCAACTTAAATTAACTAAGGTTACTGTGGATTGCTGTAAACATTTCAAGAGATTTAAACAAACTATTTGGAGAAAGGAGTATTTAAATATCCATCAGTAAAATTATAAAACTTCAGGAAAAATTTATATTAAGCAATGCCTATATATTTGTTACATATGTCCACATTAGAATAATATTTTCCTTTTCGATAAGTGTCAGGTAAGCATTTTCAGGAAATGGCTGTTACTTTATCAGGTATTCTTATCTCATTTTAATAATGGCTTAAAATTCCTCTAAACTAATTAATTTTATGATATGAACAGGCTGTAGCATTTTCTAATTTAACTTTCTATCTTATAGTAGAGGAGGTATTAAAAAAAAAAAAGCCAAAAGTATGCCATTTGCTTAATTCTTAATGAACCATCTAGTTTTAAGAAAATAAGGTCACACTGGGTGAGGTGGCTCACACCTGTAATCCTAGCACTTTGGGAGGCCAAGGCGGGTGCATCACTTGAGTCCAGCAGTTCAAGAGCAGCTTGGGCAATGTGGTGAAACTTCATCTATTCAAAAAATACAAAAATTAACTGGGCGTGGTTGGTGACATGTGCCGTAGTCCCAGCTACTCAGGAGGCTGATGTGGGACAATCACCTGAGCCCAGGAGATAGAGGTTGCAGTGAGCCATGATCGTGCCACTGTACTCCAGCCTGGGCCACAGAGTGAGACCTTGTCTCAAAAAAAAAAAAAAAAAAAAAAAAAGGAGAAAGAAAGAGCGAGAAAGGGAGGTAGGGAGGAAGGAGAAGGAAGAAGAAGAAGAAGGAGAAGGAGAAGAAGGAGAAGAAGTCAATAATAATTGTTTATGGTGTAAAATAGAAATGGAGCTAGTCAGAAAGGGATGACTGGCTATGCTCTGTGGCTTAGATCATTCCAATAATGCTCTTTCTTGAGCAATGGGAGGAAAGAGTGACCATAATTTACTTATTCTGTAATACTGAAGTCTTTTGATTAATTTACACCTGAGAGACACATGTGACCTTCTAGCCTGCTTGACTTGCTCTTATTCTGCTCCAGTCAAAAGCATTTGAAGCACTCTGCCTTTGACATTCTAACCTTAACACAACTGTCATTGGTTTGACATTTAAAGAATTATACTTGCTTAATGGCTGCCTTCCTCACTGGACATCAGTTCCTTCAGGACAGGGTCACTGTCACCACTGGCCACTGCAAGACACCTGCAGTTAACACTGGCCCTGGCTCAATGAATCAATCAAAGTATCATAAAAGTAAGAAGGAAAAGATCTACCAATATATGTTATCTGAGGAAGTAAGCTTCAATTTTTATCATACTGTTTTACAAATATCCTTTTTTAAAATTGACACATAACTATATTTGTGGATACGATATGATGTTTTGATACCTTATACGTAAATGTTCCTACTGAACATTTCATTAAAGAGTTCAAACCTCAAACTTTGTCAGAATCATTCTTTAATGGCTATTACTACTACTACTATTAGTATGATTATTATTTTTGAGATAGGGTCTCACTGTCTCCCAGGCTGAAGTGCAAGGGCACGATCACAACTCACTGCAACCTCGGCCTCCCTGGGCTCAGGCAATCCTCCCAACTTAGCCTCCTGAGTAGCTGGGACTACAGGCATGTGCCACCATGCCCAGCTAATTTTTGTATTTTTTGTAGAGATGGGGTTTTGCCATGTTGCCCAGGCTGGTAACTCCTGACCTCAAATGATCTGCCCACCTTGGCCTCCCAAAGTGTTGGGATTACAGGCATGAGCCATTGTGTCCAACTGATTCTAAATCTTATTCTGCTGGTATTAGAGCAGCGGCTGGATAAAATGATTTGCCAGTGTTCACGCTGTAAGGCTGTAGTAGAGCTTGCTATATCTGTCTGTCTTTCCTCACCTCTATCACGAAACTACTCTTATCTCTTCCCAACATATGTGTTTGGGAGAATGAATGACAACACTGTAAAGTTAATATATCTCAAAGCACCTGGTATTTTCCATCCATTCCACAGAGAGTAGTACAAAATACAAGCTGACTGTTTAGAGGGATGTGTTCATGTTCTCTCTAGTAGCATGCTCATAAATAAGCAATTACATTTTAGAAAGAAGGGAAACTTACCATGGGGCCAGGTGGGCCATGGGGACCTGGTGGGCCTGGTGGGCCTATGATCTGTATGTCCAAAAAATAAAAATGTTTTTGGTTACTTCATTTAGATAAGGCAGTTCAACTTGAATCTTGTGCTGGGGTTCTGCTAAGGCCATTAGTAGTTGCAGAGGAAGAAAGATACTGGAATAAGTGATGTGTTTGATTCTCTAGATTTAGAAATTCCCTTGTGAGAATTAAAAAAATACTCCAAAAAAAAGTTCTACAAAAGCCAGAATAAATCAAAAGTATGTTAAAAGAAAAGGAAGCAACTGATTACCAAGAAACGCTATAATGTCACTACTATCAAACTCAAATATTTCACTAAGCATAAGCAGGACTCTGGAGAAACAAACAGATATGTTCTATATTCACAAAGATCTATCCATTGTTATGAGAAAACCATTGATTTTTTTTCCCTCAGGATTAGACAGTCCTCTGAAAACCTGCTTCTACCTCAGACCTCTGATATACTTTGTCTCTCACTGTGCAAGGCTGACGGATGTTTCTTCTACAGTTTGACAAACCAAGAAGTTTGAGGTCTGTCTACTGTTATTCAGTCATCTGGCAGAGGTGGTATAGGTAAGTAACAGGTCAGCGTGTGAGGAGGCTCAGGAACCATGGAAGTTCAGCCACCATGGACTTACAGAAGGACCCTGTGGACCTGGCATTCCAGAATCTCCTTTTTCTCCTTTCATTCCATTGGCTCCCTACGAACAACCAGTAGCAGAGTTAAGCAGATAAAGTTATTTCCAGTGTAAGAGACAACTGAATTTTCTCCCCAATCCCATTGTTCTCTTGACATTTTATAATATTATGCACTTGCTACATAAAAGAAGGATTTATCTCCTTGCATTCTAGCTTAAAATAGCAACTTTACTAAAATCTCTAGGATTATGGGTGATATATAAAATAAAATATAAAGTAAATACAAACTGGCTTGAGCTTGATTGGTTAAAGTCCTACAGTGTTAAATATATTGAGTTATAAATGTTATATCTTTTATGGTGGTGTGCAATTTAAACAGCAAAGGTAAGTCTTTTAACTTAGTTTTTATTGACATTTATATACTTCCTTGTTTTATAAAAAAGTCTAAGGCAGTGTAGTTTACTGCATTTTTTAAAACAATTTTTACATTTTCTCCTCCAAATTCTGGGTTAGAATTATGGGGAAAACCACAAAATACCATCCCATAGTATCATACACACAGAGGACACTTTCCAGAGAAATTTGTTTTTTAATTGTCCTGTATTTTTTGGCTCATTTCTTTATTATGGTTTATTTCATAATAACCAGTTAATACCATCTTATGCATACTAAATTAAAGTGGCCAACTATGTTTATTTTATTATCTTCTAGGGAAAACAATTCAGGAAAACATGAAGGCTTACTTTATAATTCATTTGGTTACAAGCTTTACAATTTGAGTTCCCTAGAGTAATTAACCAATAATACCCCTCAAATATTTCAAAATAAAAATATTAGATGAACCACTAGATGAGATTGCAGCTAATGATATAACTCTTTTCTGATTGTTTAATTTACCTTAATAAGAACATAACATAAAAAGTATAAACAAACGAAAACTATAAACATACCGGTAATCCAGGAAGTCCAATTCCTCCTTTTTCGCCTGTCATACCTGGGTCCCCCATGTCTCCCTTTGAGCCTTTGAGTCCCTAAAAATGATAGATAGAGTTGGCATGTAAGCAGCATACTGACCCCTGATAATTACATCCTAGGGAAAATAGAATTCCGGATCAATTTCATTAGTAGGTGGGTTCAATGTTGAGATGATTCTGATTTTTGTTTTTAGGTCGAGTTATTTCTCACAGCACCCTTCTATATGCAATCAGTACTATTTCTCCCTATAATGAAATAGATTAAGTTCTATTAGACCATTTAAGTATGAAAAACATGAACTTAGGTTTTCACATAATTTCTCCTGATTTTATATTTTTACCTGGCAGCTAATTCTATCTCACCGCACCTGAAAACAACTTAATAGATTTCATTCTCAACAATACAGGATGTATTCCGAACCGGGACCTAGTTTTATATAATAACAAATGTCCAGAAAAATTTCTCTCATCTCTATCCACTATACTCCCCTCCCTCCTAACTGCAGGCAGAAGTTCCAGTCACCATCAGTTTGCAATGGTCCAGTCTACAGACTGGTAAATCATTGGATCATTTACCGCACACTAATGCTCAATCAATGCTTAAAAGTATGACAACCTCTTCACAGTGTTCTTATTTTGTTCTCATGATGTCTCTATGAGGTGAGCCAGAATGTTATTTTTATTCTCCTTTACAGTGAGGAAATAAATATGGATTTTGAATGTTAACAAATCTGAATTTTGTAATTTTTTTTTTTTTTTTTGAGTCGGAGTCTCACTCTGTCATCCAGGCTGGACTGCAATGGCGTGATCTTGGCTCACTGCAACCTCTGGCTCCCAGGTTCAAGCCATTCTCCTGCTTCAGCCTTCCAAGTAGCTGGGACTACAGGCATGCACCACTATGCCCAGCTAATTTTTGTACTTTTAGTAGAGACGAGGTTTCACCATGTTGGCCAGGCTGGTCTCAAACTCCTGACCTCAGGTGATCTGCCCACCGTGGCCTCCCAAAGTGCTGAGATTACAGGCATGAGCCACCATGCCTGGCCTGAATTTTATAATATTAGTACTGACATTAATTTATATTTTTAAGCATTTTCATCCTAGGAAACTCACTTCGATATACTGATGGCTCATTCTTCAGTAGAGATGATCATAGTTATTATAGTAAGGGGCTTCTAGGCTGCACAAACCTGTTTATCTTTTCTTTATTAAAAACTATTCATGGAGAAAAATTATTTATGGAAAGGAACTTTTCTTGTTAACTGTACCTATTTAATAGTACCTAGTTCAGAATTACCCACTGGGTGAGTAGATGCCTGAATGAATAGATGGATCTTACTGATTAAAAACACCTGGATTATTTTTAGGGATCTACTGACAGAGAGCAGCCAGACGGCAACTTAGTGACAGAAGAAGACCTTGCAAAGCCTATAGAAAAAAAAAAAAAAGCTAGCTGCTATATCTGTAGGAGTCACATTGTATATCATTATGCATGTCAAATTAATTACTTATAATGACCAATGGTCAGAGAAGTAACATAGACAGACTTTAAAATTCTAAGTGATCTATGATATAGCAAATCATCTAAGGTATCTATGTTTTTTTTTTTTATCACATGTTCACTTAATATGGCATTATTATTGTTTCAACATATAATTCTGATATTAAAAATAACATCTCCTAAACCTAATTTTCCTATCTAATACTTTCTTCTAAGGAGTACATGTTCACTAGCTGTATTAAGAATCCTTTTGATTTCTTATGATTTTCCTGATTTTAGCCATTTCTCCGGTAAATAATGGAAACTAAGAAAACACTAAAGATCTTGAAATGAACCCTTTTGATTCCATTCCAAATTCTGAATACTGTCCATGTTCTCCAGCTCAGATTCTTTTAGGGCAGGGGTCGCCAAACCATGGCTCACAGGCCAAATCCATTCCAGGGATTGTTTTTGTACAGAGTGAATTAAAAAAAAAAAATGTTGAGGTGTTAACCAAAAATAAATAAATAAAAAGGAAAGTTCAGCACAGAGTGTATGTGGCCTGTAAAGCCTAAAGCATTTACTATCTGGACTTTTATTAATCAAGCTTGCCGACTTCTGTTTTAGGGGGAACCCTCAGACATATACTACCATACTCTGCCAAGCTACAACTTCCCGGCCTGTTTCTGTATTTTCTAAGGATCTAGGGATTAGGTGTCATCTTTATTTGGGAAAGGAAAACGTTGTCTAAATAAGGCATATAGGCAAGATTTAGTTTTGTGGAAGCTATCATCACTGATTTGAATCTTGACATATTTGTATTAACTGACAAAAATTAGGCTGGTTTTACTAACTTGGTAATGATTTTACAAGTCTACTAAAAATTTGCAGGGGAGTCACTGGTAGGTTGATATAAGGTATTAAGAACCAGACTAAAGTATCATATGGCTTAGATATTTCTGCAAAGAAAACTAAGGTCTAATTTCAAACTAATTGCTTTTTAGAGTCAATGAAGTCTCTAGAACAAAGGGTTAAAAGAAAGAAGGTATCAAATATCAATGCTCATGACATTTTGGCTTCAAATCTACAATAAAAGTAGTAATCAAGAATGATGCTTTGAATAATAGTATATATCCATCAAAATTACCTGCTCTCCATCCATTCCTGGGATTCCTGGAGATCCTTGCTCTCCCTGTTAAGGTAAAAATAGATGACTTACTTCCATTCTCATTGTTAACATACTGCACTACATAAAAAAACAATGCTAGTTGGTTAACAGTACAATTTAACTTTCAGCAAATGCATCATAACCCGAGAATATTCTGTTATAGCACATATCTAAACTAAGGGAAGTAATAATCTTTCTTCAAGATTATGTATAGTATTTATATGTAGCTAAGATCCAATGCTTTTAGTGTTTTTATTTTTTCTCCATGTGAGATGCAGGTTAAAACAGAGTGGTCAAAGAAAACTGATAGACATAATTTGATAGCTGACCATATCCTATAACAACAACCTATCTGCCTCAGTTAGTTAACTTTTTTCTTCATACAACGTCTGTATGATTTCTCTTACTTTCCAATTTCAGTAAAAAGGAAAACATAACAGTTAACCTAAAAAAATAAAATGCAAAGCCTCATGAATTTGCAACAATATTTTAATTGGCACAGTTCAAACAGTTAGTTACAAATTCATGATTGTGAGTGTGCAATTTCCAGAAAAGCCTCACTGAAGGATATCATAAATCAGATATCTTAATCTACATAAAATTACTTTTGAATCAATTCAATTTCTTATACTGTGCCATGAATGAACTAATATTTACTATTCATGTTATGATTTATAAAGATTTTTGACAAACTCAAAATATAGAGATTTTTGTTTGCCTTTTCAAACTGAAGATGTTCCATTAAAAGCAAATTTAAACAATATGCCAGAAAGTTAATCGAACAGCGAATGTTTAGTCACCTTTCAGTTTTGAAAAGTGACTAAATAAATTCCTTGAAAAGTAAGCATTATTTTGTATCAATGAGTCATTTATGTGGATCCCATTACAAATATCCCTGAATCCCACACTGTGGAAACTTTGTAAAAACAGCTCTTCTGAGTGTGAGAGGCCTGCCTCACAGACAGATTTCCAACAGAGCTGACCTGAGCCTATATTTTCTAGAAAGGCCTGTTTGGTGATACTATAAACGACAATATTGAAATGGCTAGAGCTCCTTTCCCTGGTAAAAACTTTAAGAGCTATGAGGTACAGCATGAAATTTGAGCTTTCCAGTGTTTAAGGAAGGTATGATCTTGTGGTTATAAACAAATGAAGCAAGAAAAGCAGTGGGGGAAGGGCCTTTTCTTATTTCAGATTTCCTGCTCTTTGTGGTAGCAGCGAAGTTTATTTTGCCACAAACAAGTCTGCTGAGGTTGGATGCACCTGGCTAAGCCCTAGTTTCATTCAGAGTCTGAATACTTGTCAGCACTGTGGGTCCAATAATGATGGCTTTGCTAGGCTTTTCCCTTTAAAATATGACTCACAAGTGTTTAAAAGGAGAACATAATTCATGAGTTATTCATTTATCCTTCACCTCTCAAATGGGGTTTGTAAGAGTTATTTGATGTGTAGGGAATCAAACAATTCTTGTGTGATAAATGAAGGAGAAATGCTAATTGAGTAAGTTCCCATTCAGTCTGAGTTCCAAGATTAGAAGCGGTTCTATACTTGACTCAGGCTACATTTTGCTGTCGCTTGGTCATAGCTACATTCCACCCCAATTATCCCAACCTTCTCAAGGCAGATCATGAAACACATAAAGGACTATATCAGCTAACACAAGATCTCAATTATAAGACCATTGTGGGGTGGGTGGGGGAGGGATGATAGCATACTGGGAAGGATGGCAAGGGTAGGAGGTAAGTGAGAATGACTCAACCCTCCTCCATATTGCTTGTCTAGATATTCATCTGGGCAACTTCTTCCTGTCTTTCAGTTTCAACTCAAAGCCGCTCTTGGCTCTTAAGACTTAGAGGGACCTTCTATGCACTCACTGTATTAACAATTGTACCTTTACTTGCCTATCTCCCTCCCTAGGCCATAAGCCCTTTATTGGAATTTCTTTCTAGTATCCTTACTAGATATTAGTCCTTACCATAGAGTGGAGGCTCAAAAATTACTTACTGATTTTTAAGACATGAATAGCAATTGGATTGTAAAAACCAGGGGAATACAGGTTTTAGTGATACAGCTTTTTTTTTTTTTTAACCTAGGAGGTCCTTTTTGCCTCTTTGGGTCAAAGAATGCGTGCCTTTGGGGCTTCTCTAGGCCTTTGGACTGTTGAGAAAAGTCCTAGAAACTTTTGAGGTTTGTAGGAAATGAGATATGTATTTAGCTTTGGGGACAATTTTGGTTCTGGAGTCTTAGTCAAGTGAGGAGGTGAAATAATGAACTTAGACCCTTGGTTGGTTCTACACAAAGGAAAAAAGAAATTGCAGATTTCCTTCTAGGATATCTAGTCCAGTTCACCAAGATATTACTGAATGGGGGTCCAGGCAGTGTTGCTCACCAAGAATAAAGATTATGTATAATTTTTTGTGTTATGTCTCTTAGGGACAAGAATGTGCTGGAGAAATAGAAAGTTAAAAATCCCACACCTTATATTAATGTTACACATGAAATCTATTTGAAATTAGGATCTATGTTCTAAATATATAGGCAAGGAGCTCAGTAATATTGTAATTTATATTCCTTTATATAATAGAAAAATAAATTTTCTATATACTAGATTTCTGTTTGTAAGTATCTTGAGAGAGTATGAAAGCTGATATGTGTGCGTGTGTGTTATGATAGACTTAGCAAATAAACTGCCCTAAGAAGCGTAAACAAAAGATGAATTTTGAAATAACTTGAATCTCCTACAAGAATCCAATGACGAAAGTCATATTTCAACACATGTAGCTCAGTTCTGAAAAGCCAGAATCACTGGCCATGTGTTAATTGATCAAACATGGTTGAATGACTAAGCTTCAGTTTGGAGGGATACAGCCATCAACAAAGTTTAGATATAAGCAAGCAATTCTAGCCTTCTACTATTTTTAGTTGGTATGTTTCATTAGATAAGATTTAAATGGCAAAATGTCTGAAAGTAAATAACAAAGACTGCATTATGAAAAATGATCCCTAAAGGTTTGATTTGTGAATGCACCATACTAAAACTTCCCTTACTCTTTTTATTAGAAAAACATTAGAAGCAAGGATCTTTCTTGGTGTCAAATTAAATTTTCTCCAACCCTCCTTTAATTAAATATTTTCTTTTTTTCATACACCACATTTAGTGTTTCTTACATTTATAATTTCTGTGGAACTGTTTTCCCTTGTTTAATATTCTTTTTCTCAATGTCTTCCCCTAAATTAAATTTCTCTCTCTTCTTTTCCTATTTTCCCTAATTCTTTTCTAATTTCTATCTTCCTTTAGTCCAGACCTCAATTTCCTTTCTTCACTCTCTAAAACAATATTGCCGATCTCAGTTTCTTCAGCATTTTGCAAGACTGATTTTCAAAGATGCATATACTTAATGTGGGATTGTCTGCACTGTATGTGATAAATGGAAACAAGTAAATAAAGAATAACCTTTGGCCCTTGTAGTCCTTGAGGTCCAGGAGGCCCAGGAGGACCCTAAATCAAGAAAAAGCACAATTTTTAAAAGTAGTAATTATATGTATCAAAATTCATGCCTTAAATAGGCACACTATACACTTCCCTTATTTCTATTGTAATCAGATATCCCCAAATATAAATTTGCAATGAGGAAAAATTTTTACTAGTTACATAATTAGAAAAACCCACCTATTTATATACTAACATATGAACACATCTGAGGTAAAGATAAGATGGAAGGTCTTTTGGGTAGATTCGGTAAGGCAATGTAAAATTGCTGCCACGCTCCACACTTATCCTATTGGGATGAATTAGCCTATGAATATTAGCTTTGTTTCTACATATGCTCCTTGCCCCCCCACCCCAAAGACTTTGATTTCCCAGACCCTACAGAATAAAGCTATATTGTTTAGATAAGGTCAGAGACTTTTAAGAAAATTAGCAATCACTTTTTTTCTTGACCTTTTCACTAAGCAGACAAAGTGATTCAACTGGAGCAAATGTAAAAGATTATTAATACAAGAAAACATAAAATTAAGTATCAGATAAAAACAATAGCTACATTAGTACCATTTTGACTGGCATGCATCAATACCAAATACAAAACCACAAACCACAGAAAGCATGCAATAGGAGTTACCGTGACAGTTAAGGTGGTAATCCTCTGTTGGGAAAATGTATTGACAAAGACAGAGTTATCTATTTTGTGTGCCAAAGTACAGTAATACATTTGTGAAATAATCAACTTTTTGAATATGTTTTGGCTACTGTGATCTTATAAGGAGTTGACAAGATACTGAGAACATATTTTCCTATCTTCAATACAGTATAGTTGTAGAGATTTTTTAAAAATTATTTTTAGAATCCTATTTTAAAAACCTATAGCTGAAGAAAAAGAATGTCAAAATTTTAATTCACCTGATTGAAAAAATTATGCAGTAAAGTTGTATATGCTAGAGGCTTGTCAGTATAATTGTGAACTGAGAAATTTTGCTATTGATAAAAGCTCTATTCTTGAGAGCATTTCATTATGAAAAACAGAAATACCCAACTGTATATTTTTCTCTTTTAGTCTGCAGCCCGTTTGTTGCATTAAAACTAACTGTGTGTGTGTGTGTGTGTGTGTGTGTGTGTGTGTGTGTTCTTTTTTTTTTTGGCATTCCATTTTTTTGTGAACTTAATCAGAAAAACAAATGAGTTTTTAAAATTGATTGCTTGATTTATTATACTTAAGTTCTGGGATACATGTGCAGAACATGCACATTTGTTACATAGGTATACATGCGTCATCGTGGTTTGCTGCACCCATCAACTCATCATCTACATTAGGTATTTCTCCTAATGCTATCCCTCCCCTTGCCCCCCATTCCCTGACATGCCCCAGTGTGTGATGTTCCCCTCCCTGTGCTCATATGTTCTCATTGTTCAGCTCCCACTTATGAGTAAGAACATGCGGTGTTTGGTTTTCTGTTCCTGGGTTAGTTTGCTGAGAATGATGGTTTCCAGGTTCATCCACATTCTTGCAAAGAACATGAACTCATTCTTTTTTATGGCTGCATAGTATTCCATGGTGTATATGTGCCACTTTTTCTTTATCCAGTCTATCATTGATGGGTATTTGGGTTGGTTCCAAGTCTTTGCTATTGTGAATAGTGCTGCAATAAACATACGTGTGCTGGTACCAAAACATAAGTAGACTGGTACTAAAACAGATATCTAGACCAGTGGAACAGAACAGAGGCCTCAGAAATATCACCACACATCTACAGCCATCTGATCTTTGACAAACCTGACAAAACAAGCAATGGGGAAAGGATTCCCTATTTAATAAATGGTGTTGGGAAAACTAGATAACCATATGCAGAAAACTGAAACTGGACCCCTTCCTTACACCTTATACAAAAATTAACTCAAGATGGATTAAAGATTTAAATGTAAGACCTAAAACTGTAAAAACCCTAGAAGAAAACCTAGGCAATACCATTCAGGACATAGGCAAGGGCAAAGACTTCAGGACTAAAACACCAAAAGCAATGGCAACAAGAGCCAAAATGGATAAATGGGATCTAATTAAACTAAAGAGCTTCTGCACAGCAAAAGACACTATCATCAGAATGAACAGGAAACCTACAGAATGGGAGAAAGTTTTTGCAATCTATTCATCTGACAAAGGGCTAATACCCAGAATCTACAAAGAACTTAAATTTACAAGAAAAAAAAACAACCCCATCAAAAGGTGGTCAAAGGATATGAAGAGACATTTTTCAAAAGAAGACATTTATGTGGCCAACAAACATATGAAAAAAAGCTCATCATCACTGGTCATTAGAGAAATGAAAATCAAAACCACAATCAGATACCATCTCATGCCAGTTAGAATTGCAATCATTAAAAAGTCAGGAAACAACAGATGCTGAAAAGGATGTGGAGAAATAGGAACACTTTTACACTGTTGGTGGGACTGTAATTTAGTTCAACCATTGTGGAAGACAGTGTGGCAATTCCTCAAGGATCTAGAACTAGAAATACCATTTCACCCAGAAATCCCATTACTGGGGTATATACCGAAAGAATTAATCTAACTTCTTAAAGTGCTAGAGAACTGTAACAAAATATACTGTCTCAAAAGTCTTAATCTCTAAAACATAATTCCTGATCCATGAATCATATTTTTGAATTAACATTTTCTGGTCTAAGTTCTGTGCTGAGAGTTCTATGGGGTTGATAACCACTTTATGAACTCACAGAGGGGAGAACGTTTCCTTTACGGACTCTGGTCATAGAGAAACATTATTCAATTACATTTAAACTTGTAGATATCCGTTGAACGCCATCCTTGTGTTTTCCACTATTCCACTCCAATTTCTGATTTGAGCTGTTGTTACTGTTTTTTTTTTTTTTTTTAATTGTTGTAAAAGGTAAAATATCCACAAACTGGGGGCAAGGTTATAAGGAAAAAGTAAGGTCCCAGAATTTTCCATCACATCCGTGTAACATAATTCCATTCAGTTTATTCTTCAGGGATTCACCTAGAATAAGAACTGGATTTGTAGTTATGAGAAAGCTACTTTTTTGTTGGTGTTGTTCCTACAGTGCAGATAAGTCATTAAACAAGGCTATTAGAAAATTAAGGAGTAGAAATAATTTCTTTATCATTGCCTTCCAATGACATGTTACTTTTTTTTTTTTTTTTTTTGACACGGAGTCTCGCTCTGTCACCTAGGCTGGAGTGCAGTGGCGCGATCTAGACTCACTGCAAGCTCCACCTCCCAGGTTCACGCCATTCTCCTGCCTCGGACACCCGAGTAGCTGGGACTACAGGTGCCCGCTACCACGCCTGACTAATTTTTTGTATTTTTAGTAGAGACGGGGTTTCACCGTATTAGCCAGGATGGTCTCCATCTCCTGACCTCGTAATCGGCCCGCCTCAGCCTCCCAAAGTGCTGGGATTTATAGGCGTGAGCCACCGCGCCCCCCCTACATGTTACTTTTTAACTAGAAAACAGGATCATAAAGCCCTAAAAAGGAAAGGGAGCTTCAAATTTGAGCTCTCTGAGGTTTTCCAACATGTGCCATATATTAATTCATTTTTTACCTGAACATAATGGTAGTTTGTATTTTTTATATTTAAGGATAACAACATGTTTAATAATGAGCTGCAAAATAAAAATTATTATTAATGGTAACTGACCTAACAGATGGAGTTTAAATGATTTTGTTAAATAACTATGTTTGTGAAACTTTAAAATTGTATAGTGTTCCATTCAGCTAATAGAAAAACAAATGACAATAAGCTGAGCTAACTTCACAAATACATAGTCTTGACCACCATCTGGAAGCACCAGTATGCAGACACACAGAGAAGTCCTAACGATGTGGCTCACTGTGCATTTCTGATATGTGGCAAATCTAAGTTAAAGCTATATAAACTCAGCAGGATTCTGTCCTGAACTCAAATAACGAATTGAAAACCAGAATTTTTGGTGGTGATGGAGAAAGACATGCCATTCGCTAGTGAGACACGATGTGAGATGGGAGGCATGAACTACAGAAACTGCAAATTGGGTAAAGCCCAGCAGCCTGCTTTGTGATTTATTCCCTGAAATGTTTATCTGAATCTCTTCAGAATTAAAGGTTATTTTCTTTCATTTCTCATAATGGTGAAAGCTTAAACTCGCCCATGATTCATACTAGAGAACAGGTTTGGTTTAGATAGCAATGAGAATTTTTTTAAAGAGTCAGTTAGGAAACAGAGGTTTTACTGCTAATTTGTGGAAATTTAACCACCTTAAATAAAAATAAATAGCTTATGGCAATGTTTATGTAAATCACAATCTTCAATAGAGGCAACAGTCAAATTTTATATTTCTAATATGGTATGATTATAACTGTAATATACTTTTACTTATCTGATTATGCTAGAGTATTTGTGGCAGATTGCTTTAAAAGGGGTAATAATGACACACCTGCAAAACTGTAAATATCCATCACTAGTTAGAGAATTAGAAGAATAAATGTCTACTATCTCTTCTCAATCTAATGTATTAATTTTATGAGGGACTCAATTCACTAGAGCACTATGTTAGGAAAACCAATAGTTTTGATGTGAAAAGATAACTATAAGCAAGGCAAATAGTTGCCTAACAACCAACCCCATAAGAAGAATAAACCTTTAGGTTGAGACATAAGCATGAACTAGTGAGGAATATTGATTGTTTTGTAGTCATATAGAATTAAAGATGAGAAAAAGAAACAGAGGTATCTTTTCATATCGAGATATAGGTGTCACATTTTTAAAAAAGTACAATGCTTTTAGGTATATCAGTAGAAAGTGCTCAGAAGCTCTGAAAAATCACCCTAAGAATAGTATTAGGTTTTGTGGACTTACAGAAAAACATTTATTCCAATAACATCCTCATTTTGCAGATAAGATCAATGAAGTATAGATACATTAAGCAATTTCCCCTAAATGACTGAGCTAATAGAGGGGAGATCAAAATAGAGATTTCCATTTTAGACTAAGGATAGCTTGCCTCATGCCAGACCCAGTTCATGCAAAGAATGCTTTGAGAACTTGATCACAGTGTTGCAGAAAAATGCCCAATTATATTGGAGCAGTTCTTGGAGGATAAAAAAGTAGATACCCCTTAAAGGTGGTAGCAAGAATTATGGGGCCATTGGAAGTAGTTCAAGGGCAATTTACAACATTGCTAATAAGCTAAGTTTTTAAAAAGTCCCTATATTTTATAAGAACTTTGAAAACACAGTAGGCACACCAAAACTTTGTGTTCTCTGTCTCTGTCTCCCTTTCTTTCCTTAAATAGTTATCAACTTGTGGGGAAAAGGGAACAATTTAGAAAACTAGTTCTAGAACTTGACAGTAGCCCAGAGGCCACTGATTACGTTGAATCCAGTTACACAGAGGAACACTAATTCAAGCTCTTGACTAAAGATACTGTCCAAGCAACACTTCTCCAAGCAGTAAACATGCTTCTCTTTGTATTTTACCAGAAGAAAAAGAATGAAAAGGTCAAAAAATAGGCTGAGCTGAAGATAGATTAAAAAAAAAAAAAAGACTTAGTACTCTACTAGTTAAAAATGATAGTTGTAGCAGATCTGTCATAATTAGATTGTGTTAGTAAAATCATAAAGATGGAAAAATCAAACAGGTACAAAGTGGCAGAGAAATATTTAAAACAACTAATTTGGCTTACAAGCAAAGAAATGGCTTGTACATGAGTTAAGTATACTTATTCAACCAATAACCGTTTATTTAATATTTACATATCTAGACAATATAAGCATAAAATGTTTTTCTATCACTAAGCTTACAATCTCATAAGAGGTAAGACTAAAATCAACTATGGAGTTTGATTTTCAATGGTAAACCACCAGAACCCCACTACTAATGTTTTAAAGGATTAAGAGGAAGAACTCATTTGAGTGGCAGCAGTGGATTGATGTATAGAATTTATATGGGAAAGAAAGGAAAGAAGAGTGGGATGAACACAGGCAAAAAGGGGGAGATTTGTATGGATATGATAAAAATGATTATTCCAGGGGAGACTTGCTGTGGAGAAATGAAAAGTTCTCCACAGGAAGGGCATGACTATAGAGGCTTAAGATGGAGAAGCTTTGGCTTGATAGAGTAGGCAGAAGGGGGTCATTAGGTTTCTGAGCAAATTAGAAGCATCAAAGCCATGATCGTTTATAAAAATTAATCTTGGAGTGATACACAAGATGAATTAGAAGGACGAGGAGGTACTAGGGAAAGAGTCATTGGTCAGGGAGTTGTTGCTGTATTAGGCATGAAGTAAACAGGATGTGGACTCAGTTGGGAATGGAAAGAACAGGCAATCTCAAGAGATACTTTGAAAAAGGGAATAGAAGCCCCTTGGTGAGATAGAATAAGTAAAGGACTAAGAATAGTTTAAAAATGGCTCTAAACTTTCTATTCCCCCAAAATCCAGATTCACGGTATCACTAACAGAAACCGGTTACTTAAAAAAGGGACTCATTTGGTAGGTGGGAAAGGTAACCAGTATAATTGTGTGTATTGGTGGAAGTTGATAAAGCATTCATACATCCATAATGAAAATATTCTTGGACAGCTGGGAGCATACACAGATTATATCTGGAGATAAAAGAATTGAGAGCCATAATGTGGAAGAACACAGAGGGAGTGGCTGTACCAAGAAAAGATCAGAGATTTGAGGATACTAGGGAATAGACAGAGAAATTAGAAACACCAAAATACAGGTGATACGCCAGAGAAGAAAAATGGAAAAAATGAAATGAAAGTGGAAGGTCAGAGAGACACAAAAAAAGTTTCAAAAGGAAGGTGGTTTGATATCAATATCACAAAAAGGTCAGGGGTGATGAGTCCAGTGGACTTGACACAGAGGTTATCGTTGAGCTTTGTAAGAGAAGCGGCAACAGAATGATGATAAAGGCTAGAATGCAGGAGTCTAAACATGAAAAGAATGAATAGGAAGCAAAGGTGATAGAGACGAGCCACATAGTCGATTGCTTACTTAATGAGATGAAAAGAATTATATGGTAGCAATAATAAGAAATACTTATAGAGGGCTTACTATGTGCTTACTCCTATACTAACAGTATAATATATATTGTGCCATTTGGTCTTCTCAATAACGCTATGAGGCAGATACTGCTACCATCCTCATTCTGTAGACAGGGAAACTGAGGCACAGAGAAGTGAAATAACTTGCCCTAGGTCACACATTTAGTAAGCAAGAGAGCTGAGATTTGAATGCAAGCAGCTCCAGCCCCAGAGGCACAGAGCTCTTGATTGCCTTGCCACGCTCCCTCTGCAAGCAAGGAGGCAAAACTTGGCCAAACTAACACAAGGTTTATCCCTCATAAGGCTTAACTATATCTGAAGGTGGAAGGGAAAGGAAAGAAAGGATGGAAAAATGCTACAAAATAAAGAAGATAAACTGGGGCAGAGAGAAGGGGATGGGTTCTTGAGAACAGGGAGAAGGGGTGCCTTGAGCAGTGCAGTCCTCTGAGGATAGAGGGTGTGGAAGGTCATATTTGCACACATTACATGGGTGCTCCTCAGCATCCTTCTCAGTGTATGTCAGGGCAGGGAACAGTCACTTGCCTGTAAGGCTTCGTGGAGGTTGCCATTGTAGTCTATGATCTCAGTGGCTCCTTGATCCCCTTTTTGACCAGGTGGACCCTATGACAAAACCAATCAAGGGAAAATCATGGGTATTAGCTTAGCATGTAGGGTGGACTATGGCAGAAACAGAAACACAATTCACAGGTCTCTCTGACCATCATTTCCCTACTAAGGCCCAACTGTACTTTAGAATATATAAATAATTATGTTCAAAATGTATCCTTATTTCAAAGGAGGAAAACCACTTCTTATATCCTGTTTTTGGTAGGTCCAAGATATGAAATCTGATTAAAAAACAATTTAATTTTTGAAACTATTTTCTGAAAATTACAATATAGGCTACCCTGATGTGACCTGTACAATTTTATTTGCTTTATTCACATTTATTAAAGCATCCTCTAACCTTTTGTTCCTCATCCATACTTCATATATTGCTTCCTCATTCTTTTTTTGAGATGGAGTCTCGCTCTGTTGCCCAGGCTGGAATGCAGTAGCATGATCTCGGCTCACTGCAACCTCTGCCTCCTGGGTTCAAGCAATTCTCCTGCCTCAGACTCCCATGTAGCTGGGATTACAGGCACGCACCACCATGCCCAGCTAATTTTTCTATTTTTAGTAGAGACGGGGTTTCACCATGTTGGGCAGGCTGGCCTTGAACTCCTGACCTCAGGTGATCCACCAGCGTTGGTATCCCAAAGTGCTAGGATTACAGGTGTGAGCCACTGCACCTGGCCCTCATTCTTTAAAAAGATAGAACATTGTTCTGTAGAAAAATGTTGGCTTTCCCATCAGGAATGAATGCCACATTAAACCAAATAGGGAACAAACAATAGAATACATGTATGTTTTTAAGACTTCTACCCTACTTACTAGATCTGCTACTTAACTTCCATTAGTCATGTCATAATTCCCTGACGTTTTTTAAAAAGGACGCTGAACATATGGGTTATTGCTTTCTTTATAATTGAGTTAATTGAAAAGTGGAAAATTCTATTAGCTGGATGGAAACAGACGGAAAGTAGACAGGGGGAGTTCTTTAGACCTTCTCAAAGAAACTTAGTTTATGTGTTGGAATCCCTACAATCACTGCTTCTGGTGAGGAAAATAAAGGAGGTAGGGGCGTTTCAGGAATAATTACAGTAGTCTACCTCCAATACTGTTATGAGTATTATTAATAGAGATGTCATATGAATAGCCATGCAGACATGAATTCAAATCTGGGATTGTAGGAAGCAAAAGTTTAGATGGATGAGAGGAACACTCACCCTTGGTCCCTGAGCTCCAGAGTCCCCTTTGTCTCCACGATCCCCCTTTTCCCATTGGAAAGAGAAAAAACTTAATTAGAAGTGGGAGAGTCTAGAAATCTCTCATCTAAGAATGTATTTATACCATACAGAAGCACCTTTAATATGAACCTCTGAAGTGAAAAATAACAGCAACCACCACCAAAATGCAAATGCTTTTTTTAAGATACAGCTTGAAAAGAACTAAAATTCCTTTTTTAAAAAAACTCCCTTTTCAGGTAATAGAGTATCTTGAAACAACAATATATATGGTAACTGTCTCACTAGGTAGGATCTGCAAAGGCAAAGCAAGTGGTTTCTATGGCACCCAAAGCAAGCTTTTACCTTGCAGATTGAGCCATGTTCTTCCTTTTTATGAAGAGATTTGGGGCAAAAGGAAAAAGAGCCAACAATTATGTTGTTTTTCCTCTGAGAAGAAAAGTATAGATAATTGGGACAGGAAAGGAGTAGAGAGCTCATTCTAGGGAGAATTAGGAAAGGAAGGTCACAGGCTAGGCCTCCCTCTGATGATGGGAATCTAAGGAAAAGTTCATCCGTAGGTATAGGCATTTTAACACTCAGACAGTGCTGAAGTGGACAGCAGCCAGCTGGAACAGGTTGGCAGGGCTGAAGGTCACAGGCAGGGCAAACCCAACGCTCTTTTTTCAGTGCAATATGAAATTTATCTGAAGTTTCATTGATGGTGGCATTACCTCAATTGTAGAGCAGGAGGAATAGTCTAAGCCCTCAAAATTCTTAGAAATGTAAACTGAAACTTTGGAGAAGAGATTTGAACCTGTGTAGATTTAAAACAGCCTTAAATTGATAAGGTTCTTTTTCTATATAGACTTCAAAGCATTTTTATACGTCTTTCTACAGATTCCCATAAACTGGGTAAGGATGAATAAAGATAAGCAGGAAAAAGGATTATAATTCTTCCCATCCACAGTATGCTAATAACATTGATCATAATAAATTTGCTATTAATGAAGCATTAATAATCTTTGCTCTCTGTTTTCTTCATCTTGCACACATTTTTTTCCATGTTAGTAGCTAACAGCATTTTAAATAACATGATTCTGCTGACACTATATATGTTATTGCAGATAGTATAAAGAGTATGATATAGAGGAGAATTTCAATTGGCAGTAAAATTTTAATGCAATGAAGGCAGTCAATTAAAAAGCAGAGTATAATTTGAGCATTTATCACAAAGATAGCCAGGAAATGAAAAATTAGATTATACAACACATAATTTAAGGAAAGTTCTTAATTTTTTTCAAAGAAGCTATTCCTATGAAATAGGAAATACAACTTTTCTTAAGGAATTTTCTGAAGCACAAGACTATGGAAAAACAAGCAAGATGAAATAAATGTATTGTTTTGAGATATCATCATAGAGATACTGCAATCCATTTTGCAGTAAGTATTGCAATTCCACTGTGTGAAAGAGTTTAATCTAAAACATGAAAAACATGCCTCTGTGGCAAAGGTAAAAAGCACAGATCTTGAAGGCCTCATGTTATATTTAAATGGTTATCTGGTTACTGACCTTTGACCCCTTTGGGCCTCTACTTCCTGATTCACCTTGTTTCCCCTATTACAGGAGAATAAGAGTATGAAAAAGATAAAATTATAGAGGAGATAAGAACAGAAGAAAAGAAATTAGCAGTCACTCAGAATAACGAAGAAAAATGGAAACACTTTATTTTAACTGCCTCAATATATGGCTCTACAGAATGTTGGTTATTATAATACTAAACATAATTATCATCACTATATCATCAGTTCATTCCATTATTCTGAAGGCTGCCCTCCCATCAATGGATGAGAAGAGTTCTGTGAACAATTCTCATTAGTCTCAACAGTGTTGGCCTGCATCAATTTCCTTTTCATCAAAGAGTAAATCATTTCCTGTATCTCCAGGATGGGCTATTAAAATAAAGTGTGACCATACTAGTTTGTGGAAAGTTTAAATGAATAAGGTTAAACAGTCAAATAAGTCCTTAGCTCTAATATTTTCAAGGTGTTACGCTCCATTAAGTTACCATAGAAACTAACACAGCACTTATCAACAGGGATTTTTTTCTCAGTGAGTTTTAATATACATTGAGTGATAATGTGTTAATATGACAACACTTATTTTACATTTGGATATGCTATCAGTTTGCTCACTGAACAGAGTAAACAGGGTGAGATGAATTGTAAAATCTCTTTTGAAAAGAACCAGTTGGTGCGCATTTCAACAAACTATTTGTGATTTGGGTTGTTTTAATACCTGTTGAGAATGTTTTAGTTTTTTGTCAAATCAAGCCAGAGAATGGTTATTTTCCAATGTAAGAATAACTGACCTTTGGTCCGGGGGCTCCGGGTTCCCCTCGCTCACCTCTTCCAGGAGGTCCTGCTTCCCCCCGTTCACCCTGTCACAAATTGCAAAACAGGTAAGTGGCCATTCCCCTAACCCAGGCTGGTCCCTGTAGATTAATAAATGAGTTGAATGAAACCAAAGAAAGCAGAGAGTTTTCACTGATTTACCCAGCACCCAGCATTTTATTAATCTCTTTTCATGAATCATCTCATTTTATAATCAAAACAATTTGTGATGGTTAATTTTAGGTGTCAACTTGACTGGATTAAGGGACACATAGCAAGATAATAAAGCATTGCTTCTGGGTGTGTCTGTGAAGGTGTTAATGGAGGAGACTGGTGGGTGAGTCTATTGACCGAGTGAGGAAGATCTACTTTCAATGTGAGGCGGCACCATTAAATCTGCTGGGGGCCCGGATAGAAGAGGAAAGGCAAACTCTCTCTTCCGGAGCTCAGAGCTCTTCCTCTCAGTCCTGGGACATCAGAACTCCAGGTTCTTGTCTTTGGATTTTGGGACTTGCACCAGTCTCCCTCAGGCTCTCATGCCTTCAGCCTCAGACTGAAAGTTACACCACCTGCCTCCCTGGACCTGAGGCTTTCCAACTTGGACTGAGCCATGCCACTGTCAACCCAGGGTCTCCTCCAGCTTGCAGATAGCCTGTTCTGGGACTCAGCCTCCACAATTGCATGAGCCAATTACCCTAATAAATCCCCACTCATCTATCTATCTCCCTGGATATATCCTATTGGTTCTGTCTCTCTGGAGAACCTTGACTAATAGGCAATTATCCAATGTTTGTATTATCATCCCCATTTTATGGATAAGGAAATGGTTTGGTAAATGCCTGTCAAATAGCTATGTTGATAAATAGAAAGACCTTTAAATGGAATTGATAAAGACCATCATTATACCTCAAAATAGGAACGAATATCCATTTTCATTCTGTAGTCACTTTTTAAGCACTGCTGGCAAGAAGCATGGCAAAGTGGTTAAGTTCCTGGCTCTGTAATCCAGCATCTTAGGTTTTACTCCTGGCTCTGCTATTTATCAATTCTGCGTTCTAGGGTAAGTTAGTTAGGTTCTGTATACCTCAGTTTCCTCTGTAAAATGGACAAAGTTAATAGTACTCATCTCATAGTTTATGAATGTAAAAGTGTTCAGAATGATGCTAGCCACACAGGTTTTACAGTTTTTAAAATATATTTATATCTCTGTGAAGTATAAATATGGCTACTGTCCTCAAGGACCTAGTGATGTAGTTAGGCAGACAAGAGCCACAAAAACCCAAAATAGTTCAGGATTAAGGAGTAATATAAGGCCATATATGACAGAAGGGGAATCCCCATTGATTTCTGTTATTGTGGATTGGATCCCTGGAGGTGAGACTTGAATTGTGTCCTGAAGTATGAGTAGGGTTTATTTCATACTTGTTGCTGTTGATGACTGTAGCATGGATGAGTGCAGGAACTGCACAAAACACTTTACATGCATTATCCTATTTAATCCTCAGGATAGATGAGAAAAGTTTTATCATCCATATTCTACAGATGAGGAAGCCAAAGTTTGGAGAGGTTAAGTAACTTGTTCGAAGTCACAAAGCTTTTAAAGTGGGTAAAACTGATTGTACTCAAACTTCAATTTTTGCATAAATGTTTTAAATGTACATCTTTGCACATCTTTGATCATTTTCTCAGGATAAATTCCTAGTTGGAAAATTGCTAGGTCAAAAAGTATGAGTATTTTTAAAAACTTGCTAAATTGCCCTCCAGGAAGATGGTACTTTTTAATACTCCCTAAACACAGAGTAAAGAGTGTCTGGCTTCTTGCATAGGGGCAGAATTTCAATCATCAAACATTTAGAATTCAGACTGTTGATGACATATTTATGGATGAAAGAGGTGCTCTCCTCACTGAAGGAAATACTTCATCTTGGAAAAGATAAGAAAATAGAATTGGATCTGTGGTGGGTCATGTAGGGCTTTAAATTCCAAGATCCTTATCTGTATCATGCCCACTTTGGGAAGCTTTTGTGGTTTTGTAGGGGAGGCGGGATAGGTTAGTCAAGGGTTAAGAAAGACAGGAGGCAAGAGTTAAAAGACTCAGAAGGCTTCTCAACAGCAACTGAAGACGTTGTGAAAATGGAGAGGTTGAGAGAAAGATAAGGGACTTCTCTAGATACAGGAGATAGACACAATGGCCCAGAAACGAAAGGACTTTTTGCTTTTTGTCATCCCCCACCCCATTACCCTGTTGAGTGAGACTAAGGAGCTTCTATTGGTATATGAAAATTATTAAAAAACTGTAAAGTATTTGGTGTTTCTTTTAATATTTTACTTTAAGAATTACAGAAAAATTCTAAAATAGTCCACTATGAAAACCCCTTAAAAATCATTTATCTGTAGTTTGCCACAAGAATGAAGTCTATACATCTTTATTTTTTAACATTTATATATTTTTAGAGAGGGGATCTTGCTATGTTGCCTAGGCTGGAGTACAGTGGCTATTCACAGGCACTATCATAGCACACTACAGCCTCAAACTCCTGGGCTCAAGTAGTCCTCTGGCCTCAGCCTCCTGAGTAGGTAGGATGACAGGTGTGCACCACCACACCCACCTAGAATCACTTTTTGTTACATCCCTTATTAGTTCCCTATCACTCTCTGAAATCATATTATTTATTTGTTTACTTCTTTCCCTCCTTCCATCTGTTCCTCACCCACACTGCAATGTAAGCTTCAGGAGAATAGAAACTGTTGCTGTTGCATTTACTTCCCATGCTTAAATGTAGAAAAATATTTGGTGAAAACATTGGCAAATT
>NW_012103854.1:2516409-2517561 GCF_000951045.1 Mandrillus leucophaeus
CATCCCTGAGTCTATGTCACTGAGGTGACTCTCATCGACGCCCTAGACAACTTCAGGATAGGAACTGGTTGCCAGAGGGACCAACGGTATAAGAGCTGTCTCTTATACACATCTAGATGTGTATAAGAGACAGATGTAAGCTTCAGGAGAATAGAAACTGTTGCTGTTGCATTTACTTCCCATGCTTAAATGTAGAAAAATATTTGGTGAAAACATTGGCAAATTAATGAATAAACGGTATTAGTAAAAGTATTCTAAAATATTCTGATTATAGCCCCATTTCTTTTCTTTTCTTTTTTTTTCTTTTTTTTTTTTTTTTAGGCAGGGTCTCACTCTGTCACTCAGACCGGGGTGCAGTGGTGTGATCTTGGCTCACTGCAACCTCTGCCTCCTGGGCTCAGGTGATCCTTCCACCTCAGCCTCCTAAGTAGCTGGGACTACAGGCATGCGCCACCATGCCCAGATAATTTTTGTATTTTTAGTGGAGATGGGGTCTCGTCACGTTGCCTAGGCTGGTCTCAAACTCCTGGACTCGAGCAATCTGCCTGCCTCAGCCTCCCAAAGTGCTGGGATTACAGGCGCAAGGCACCATTCCCAGGCTCTTCCCCCCATTTTCTTAGCCTGATCTAGGTCCCTCTCAGGTACTAATGTAGGTACAAAAGATGCAGCATTTTTTGATGCCATTACACATCTTCCTTGATTATAATCTCTCTTCACTGTGTTGGGAATAAGAAACATAGTCTTAGCTACTTTTTAAATCTGAATTTAGTGGTACAAATCCAGATTGTCTACACAAGTAGAAGAGTGGTGTTCAGCTAAAAGAGATTTTTAAAATAATCATGACTTTCCCATTATCATACTGAACCAACCATAACATTTATATTTAGCATATGTGGATTCAACACGAATTAGATATTTAAATAATATTCATGTGTGTATACATGTGCACGTGCATGTTGCTGTTTTAACAGCTGATTTAAGGTAAGTAATTCAGCTGACAATTAACCTCAAAGTAATGTCTGTCTCTTATACACATCTAGATGTGTATAAGAGACAGCTTTAGACCTTCTCAAAGAAACTTAGTTTATGTGTTGGAATCCCTACAATCACTGCTTCTGGTGAGGAAAATAAAGGAGGTAGGGGCGTTTCAGG
>NW_012103854.1:2517611-2523688 GCF_000951045.1 Mandrillus leucophaeus
TAAAATAATCATGACTTTCCCATTATCATACTGAACCAACCATAACATTTATATTTAGCATATGTGGATTCAACACGAATTAGATATTTAAATAATATTCATGTGTGTATACATGTGCACGTGCATGTTGCTGTTTTAACAGCTGATTTAAGGTAAGTAATTCAGCTGACAATTAACCTCAAAGTAATGTTAGTAAAATGAATTTCCTATCCATATCCCCTCAGAGGAAATACAAAATAGGTACAGTACATTCTTTACTTTTATTTGGGGTTCAGAGTAGTATCTGTTATATGAGTACCTGGTCTATAAAATCATGCTAGGTTCTTCATAACAGTAATTAATGTTGATTTTATGCCTCTATGTCTGGAACTTTTTCTGAAACTGCAGAATAGTTTAAAATCAGGTAACTAAAGAAAAGATATTTAGGAATGAACTCCACTCTCTACTGCTTGTGTTTTTTCTATTTTCCCTTGTACAGTACACAAAATGCCACACACGCTTTTAGATCCAGTTCACGCCTGGCTTTCTCCTTCATTGACCAGGCCTCCCTTTCTTTGTGTATCACGCCCATCTGCGAGGCTGCCTTCTTTCCTCCCCTGGCTCTGAGGCTGCAAGCCTGAATAAATACAACAGTTCTTGTATTAACAGGGAACGCTCATTATTTTCTTGCTCTCACTCTCTCTTTTTATTCCAGAAAGACATTTCTTGTGTGAATCTGCTCAGGCTAAAACAGGCATTCCTCATATTTTGTTAATAAGCCTGACAGCTCATTATGTGAAGAAATTTCTTAAGAAAACAATTTTGCATAATCCGATGGAGTTTCAATCCCCTCTAGGACACACATAGTTTCCATTTACTAGCTTTAGAGTTATTTTCACTTGACCAGAAGAAATGAGGACCCTTCTGTCAGAACAGACCATGAACATATTTCTGCAACTCTTGGAAATCATCCCTGGCTTATTTCTGTTGAATGCAATACACATTGAGGCAAAGACTGCTGTGGTTTAAAAATAAAAGAATGTAGTTTGATGTAATTTTGCCCCTTCTTTGATTCATGAGTCTGTCATGAGTAAAGTTCCATCATCAGAGCTGTACTTTTTATGTCTTTCAGGGTAGATTAAAAGAGAACTCTGGGTCTGACTGTATTCATAGCAGCATTTTTTTTTTTACATGGCAGCACACAGATTTTGCTTTTAGAGCCCTCTCTAGGGTTGCCAAGCAGAAGATCATGAGATGGTTTTCATTATGGAATATTTTTGCAGACATTATTCAGAGTAGATCCTTTTGGGATGAGGCACTTAGGAATCTATATGACATCAGTACTTGCCTTTGAAATCTGGGGAGTAATGGGAATTGTAATAACCTTTGATTTACAAGTATATCCTGAAAATGGTGATGAGGAGCAGCAGTTAATGAGTTCTATCTCTCCTCCTCAGAATTCCTCTACTTTTCCATATGGCCAGGAGGCTAATAGCATCCTATCAGTTTAGGAGCAATTTGGGGGACAAGTGGAACAATTAAAATATTCCACCATCCTGTTGTCTTGCCTAAGGCTTTCTAGAATTAACTTTCCACTACTCAATATTAAACACAGTGGTCCCATTAGAAGTGTTAGTAATAGGTAGGTTAAGCTGCTTTCATTCTCTATTAGGCAAAAATATCTGGCAACCTAAATTATGAAGTTATCCCACATTTCTTTCAACATAGTGGACTAAAAATATATGACAAAAATTTCAGAAAGAAGAAATCAAGCAAGAAAGAAGGAGGGAGGGAGGAAGAAAAGAAAGAAAGAAAATAAAAGAAAGAAAAAGAAAGAAAGAAAATAAAGAGAGAAGGAAAGAGAGAGAAAGAAAGGAAGAAAGAAAGAAGGAAGTAAGGAAAGAAAGAAAGAGAGAGAGAGGGAGGGCGGGAAGGAAGAAAGGAAGGTAAGAAGGAAGGAAGGAAGGAAGGAAAAGGGAAGGAAGAAAAGGAAGGGGAAGGGGAAGGGAAGGGAAGCGAAGGGAAGGAAGGAAGGGAGGAAGGAAAGGGAGAAAGGAAGGAAGGAAAGAAAGAAGAAAGGAAGGAAGATAGGAAGGAAAGAAGGAACGAAGGAAGACAGAGAGAGAAAGAAGAAAGAAGGAAAGAAGAAAGAAGAAAGAAAGAGAAAAGAAAAGAAGGAAGGAAGGAAGGAAGGAAGGAAAGAAGGAAAGAAAGGAAGAAAAAGAAAGAGGCCCACTTACTTTTGTTCCTGGTAAACCTGGTAAGCCTGGTTCTCCTTGAGGACCAATGAAACCTGGTTCTCCCTTTAAAAACATGGGCATATGAGAGCATTAACAATTTGACAATAAATAAATAAATAAATAAATAAACAGCTAAACTCATTTTCTTCTACTGAGATTTTATTTCCTTGATTATACACAGCTTTCTTGCCAAGATCCAGGTACTGACTACAAAATTAATCAAAACTGGTTTTAATCAGTGAAGACACTTTGAGCAAAACTTTGGAGAAGTTTTAGAAAGTAAAAGTGACTAAGTAATCAGATAAATGTCCTTATAATTTCCTTCCTCATCTGTTGTACAGTGTTTCTTACCACTTACCAAAACAAGATGCATTATGTTTGGGTAAATATGGTAGGTAGCCTCTAAAATGGGCCTCAATAATCTTACCTCCTGTTGTTCATCCCCTTGTGTAATCCTCTCCTCTTGAGTATAGACTGGATTTACTGACTCACACCTAATGAACAGAATATGGCAGAAGTGATGGGGTATCACTTCTGAACCTAAGTTGTGAAAAGTCTGTGGCTTCCATTTTGGGGGCCCTTTCTTGTTCTCTCTTAATTGGATCACATGTTGTGAGGACTGAGGACTGCCCAACCACATGTGTGAACTTGGGAGCAAGTGCCTCACCCTTTTAGAGTCCTCAGATGAGACCACAGGCCTGGCTGCCAGCTACACAGCAATCTCATGGGAGACTGAGCCAGAAGCACCTAGTTATGCTGTGCTTGAATTCCTGTCCCTTACAAACTATAAGACAGTTAATGTTTGTTGTTTTAAGCCACTAACATTTTAAGGGTATTATGGTAGGCAGCAATAGATAACTGATGCAATGAATGTTGTTAGGGAAGAGATTCAGGAGTGTTCAACATGAAAAGAAAACTATCTCTCCTTGCCATACCTCCAAAACCTTGTCTCCACTACCTAGAAGAAACCCAGCAGTAAAACAAAAATATATTTCATCTTGGTCCGTGATTCCTGGCACTAACCTCCTAAAATTGAATTTTCTGAGCGATAGGATAGAGAAGGAGCATCTTTTGTTATTCAAACCAGTTCCTTTCAACCATCCCTGAGTCTATGTCACTGAGGTGACTCTCATCGACGCCCTAGACAACTTCAGGATAGGAACTGGTTGCCAGAGGGACCAACGGTATAAGAGTGTGGGAACTTTCTGCCCTACCTCCCAGCCTCTGGGGAGGGGACAGGGTCTGGAGATGAGTCCAACCACCAATGGCCAATGATTTAATCAATTAGGCCTACGTAATGGAACTTCCATAAAAGGCCCTAAACAACAGGGACTAGAGAACTTCCAAGTCAGTGAGCACATCCATGCACTGGGAGGGTAGAATATATCAACTCCATGGAGACAGAGGCTTTTGTGCTCTGGCCTCTTTTGGACCTCGCCCTATGTACTTCTTCATTTGGCTGTTCATTTTTATTAACTATAATAGTATATAGCACCTTCCTGATTTCTGTGAGTTGCCATAGCAAATATCAATCCTGAGTCGGGGGGTTGGGGGCGGGATGTGCAAACCCCTGAATTTATAGTACAGGTAACCTGGGGGCTCAATACGTGTGCCTGGTGACCAAAATGAGGTCACTCTTATAATACTCAGCCCTTAAATCTGTTTGACACCAACCTGGGGAGTTAGTGCCAGAACAGGATCGAACTGTAGGACACCCAGTTGGTGTCAGAGAATCAGAGAGGTAGAGAACTGGTGTTGGAAAATACACTATATATTTCGTGTTGGAAAATACTTGAGATAAGCGTTCACATTATCTTGACTATCCGTAAAGTTTTATTTTCTTTTTTAACTATTTGAGGTCAAATATAAGAGTTTACCCAAAATCTATAAGAAAATTTTAAAGCAAAAGCCATAATGGCTTTGTTCTCAGTTCCTGTTTGTTCACCCTCTTGGATGATTTCTGGAGTAGTTGTTAATATTTTAAAATATATTTGATTTCTTTCTAAGGCAGAAGTATTTCAACCTTTGTTTCATGATACATGGAACTGAGCAGGAATGTATAGATAAAATGTTTTATAAGACATGATAAAATGTCAGGCTGGGTGCAGTGGCTCACATCTGTAATCCCAGTACTTTGGGAGGCTGAGGTGGGTGGATCACTTGAGTCCAGGAGTTCGAGACCAGCCTGGGCAACATAGGGAGACCCCCCCCCCATCTCTACAAATAATATGAAAAATTAGCCGGGTGGGATTGTGCGAGCCTGTAGCCTCAGCTACTTAGAAGACTGAGGCGGGAGGATCGTTTGAGCTAGGGAGGTTGAGGCTGCAGTGAGACGTGATGGTGCCACTGCACTCCAACATGGTTGACAGAGAAGACCCTGTCTCAAAAAAACAGAACAAAAAGACAGGCTAGAATGTCATCAAATATTTTCCACACAAGTCAATTTTTAAAATGTGCTATAAAAAACCTTGGGTATACCCAAGGATACCACCACCACCAGACATATATTGATACATAACTCATATATATTTATCTCTAGCCCTGGTGCTCATGAGACTGATCTAAGAAAAAAAAAAAGGCAGGAGTGGGGAACTAATGCTTTAGGTTTATTGTTTGCACATTTTCCGTAACTCTCTGGTCTACCTGTCCCATACCTTACACCTATTAGAAAGAAGAATCTGAAAATATAATTTTGGGTGGATCTCTTAACGGTCTAAAATGAAAATCTGAACTATATTCAGAGAAATCAGTGGCGATTATGCTACTTCTAGTGAAAGAGTTTAACTAAAGTCAAACAAAAACATTCCAAGGAATACATTTGTTTACATGTAAAATATTTCCCCTAACAAAATGATATATACAAATAAATATGTCCTCTCCCTTCCCAAGATAAATGCTGTGTTAAAGTCAACGTGTATCATTGGTAACAACTTACTGTCGGGGGAATGTAATGCAAGTTAATATGTTGAAAGTTTATAGGAAGACAGGAATTCTTGTATACATTCAAGTGAAAATAAAATGATTTCACTCTTTAGCAAAACAAATAGATGCACCATTAAAGCATACAAATAAAAGAGAAGAAAAAAGAGTAAATGTTGCAAAAACATATTTCTTATACAGGTTAGTGTTTAGTTTATAAACAGATGAAGCATGCAGGTGCATAGTTCACAAACAAATAAATAAGGCTTTGCGATCTCAGCTGCCAGGTAAAAGTGTTTTTTTCTTCCTTTTTTAAAAAATAGAAGATATGTTGTTTCCTTTAGTAAGTGTATAGAAAGTTCTTTTTTTTTTATGTGCTAGCTAAAAGCATTGATAGTTCTTTTAAACAAAAAATTCAGGGGAAAATTTATTTCTAGATACAAAATTAGCACTGCATTTGACAATCTCAATGATTTTAGCACAATTAATATTGACTGGCTAATTTTAAAGGCTTTGAGTATGATACGTTATACCTGATCATGCCACTTTAAGAAAGCATCTACCGTATCTGTACATTCTGACACGCTTCTTATTTCAATTTATTCAAGGAGAAAACCACATACTTAATTTTAGGATCACAGTTTTCATCTATTTACTTCCAGAGGTCTGCATCCCTTTAGAAACATTATCTCCATTTTCTCTATATCTTGGCTGGATGGGCAGGAGTTAATTATTGGTCTCTTTTTTCTCTCTCAGACTTCAAAAACAGTTGTTGCAGTAAATAAGGCATGGATATGTTGACTCATAGTCTTCAGCTAGTTGGGCTATTTGTTACTTCCCTAAGCTTATACCAGAGGTTCTCAAAGTGTGCTCTGGGGACCTCTGGAGATTTCTGGACCTTTTCAGAAAGTCTTTAAGGTCAAACTATTTTTACAATAA
>NW_012103854.1:2523738-2530959 GCF_000951045.1 Mandrillus leucophaeus
GGAACTGAGCAGGAATGTATAGATAAAATGTTTTATAAGACATGATAAAATGTCAGGCTGGGTGCAGTGGCTCACATCTGTAATCCCAGTACTTTGGGAGGCTGAGGTGGGTGGATCACTTGAGTCCAGGAGTTCGAGACCAGCCTGGGCAACATAGGGAGACCCCCCCCCCATCTCTACAAATAATATGAAAAATTAGCCGGGTGGGATTGTGCGAGCCTGTAGCCTCAGCTACTTAGAAGACTGAGGCGGGAGGATCGTTTGAGCTAGGGAGGTTGAGGCTGCAGTGAGACGTGATGGTGCCACTGCACTCCAACATGGTTGACAGAGAAGACCCTGTCTCAAAAAAACAGAACAAAAAGACAGGCTAGAATGTCATCAAATATTTTCCACACAAGTCAATTTTTAAAATGTGCTATAAAAAACCTTGGGTATACCCAAGGATACCACCACCACCAGACATATATTGATACATAACTCATATATATTTATCTCTAGCCCTGGTGCTCATGAGACTGATCTAAGAAAAAAAAAAAGGCAGGAGTGGGGAACTAATGCTTTAGGTTTATTGTTTGCACATTTTCCGTAACTCTCTGGTCTACCTGTCCCATACCTTACACCTATTAGAAAGAAGAATCTGAAAATATAATTTTGGGTGGATCTCTTAACGGTCTAAAATGAAAATCTGAACTATATTCAGAGAAATCAGTGGCGATTATGCTACTTCTAGTGAAAGAGTTTAACTAAAGTCAAACAAAAACATTCCAAGGAATACATTTGTTTACATGTAAAATATTTCCCCTAACAAAATGATATATACAAATAAATATGTCCTCTCCCTTCCCAAGATAAATGCTGTGTTAAAGTCAACGTGTATCATTGGTAACAACTTACTGTCGGGGGAATGTAATGCAAGTTAATATGTTGAAAGTTTATAGGAAGACAGGAATTCTTGTATACATTCAAGTGAAAATAAAATGATTTCACTCTTTAGCAAAACAAATAGATGCACCATTAAAGCATACAAATAAAAGAGAAGAAAAAAGAGTAAATGTTGCAAAAACATATTTCTTATACAGGTTAGTGTTTAGTTTATAAACAGATGAAGCATGCAGGTGCATAGTTCACAAACAAATAAATAAGGCTTTGCGATCTCAGCTGCCAGGTAAAAGTGTTTTTTTCTTCCTTTTTTAAAAAATAGAAGATATGTTGTTTCCTTTAGTAAGTGTATAGAAAGTTCTTTTTTTTTTATGTGCTAGCTAAAAGCATTGATAGTTCTTTTAAACAAAAAATTCAGGGGAAAATTTATTTCTAGATACAAAATTAGCACTGCATTTGACAATCTCAATGATTTTAGCACAATTAATATTGACTGGCTAATTTTAAAGGCTTTGAGTATGATACGTTATACCTGATCATGCCACTTTAAGAAAGCATCTACCGTATCTGTACATTCTGACACGCTTCTTATTTCAATTTATTCAAGGAGAAAACCACATACTTAATTTTAGGATCACAGTTTTCATCTATTTACTTCCAGAGGTCTGCATCCCTTTAGAAACATTATCTCCATTTTCTCTATATCTTGGCTGGATGGGCAGGAGTTAATTATTGGTCTCTTTTTTCTCTCTCAGACTTCAAAAACAGTTGTTGCAGTAAATAAGGCATGGATATGTTGACTCATAGTCTTCAGCTAGTTGGGCTATTTGTTACTTCCCTAAGCTTATACCAGAGGTTCTCAAAGTGTGCTCTGGGGACCTCTGGAGATTTCTGGACCTTTTCAGAAAGTCTTTAAGGTCAAACTATTTTTACAATAACACAAAGACATTATTTGCCTTTTTACTTTCATTCCTTCATGAGTGCACGGAGTATGAAAAGTTCAATAGGTCAGACGTGGTGGCTCATGTTTGTAATCCCAGCACTTTGGGAGGCCGAGGCAGGTGGATCACTTGAGGTCAGGAGTTTGAGACTAGCCTGGCCAACATGGTGAAACCCTGTCTCTACTAAAAATACAAAAACTAGCCGGGCATGGTGGCCTGCACTTGTAATTCCAGCTACTCAGGAAGCTGAGGCAGGAGAACCACTTGAACCCGGGAGGCAGAGGCTACAGTGAGCTGAGATTGCGCCACTGCACTCCAGTTCAGGCAACAGAAGGAGACTCTATCTCAAACAAACAAACCAAAAAGAAAGGTTTATTATATGGTTCCAGATTCCACATTGCACCTAACCTTTAAGAAACTACTTGTGGGGTTTAGGATAGTAGCAAAGAAAAATACCAACAATTATTTGAATAGGCTAACCTTCCCCTGTCCAATTACATATCTGCATGAGGCCAGTTTTTCTTCATATACTTCAATCAAAACAACAAATTGAATGCATAAGCAGATATGAGAATCCAGTTGCCTTCTATTAAGTCAGGCATCAGATTTGCTATATATAAATATAGACACACATACACACACACATATACATATATACACACACACACACATATATACACACATGCATATATCTCTCAAAATGTCATTCTTCTTGCTCTTTTTAAAAATCTTGTCTTAAAAACCAGTTATATTTCATAAAACATGCTATTTGATTAACATGTAATGGATTTTTAGAACTTTTTCAGTTTTAACTTCTTTTTTTTCTTTTGTTTTCATTTTTGAGACAGGGTCTCACTCTGTGCCCAGGCTGAAGTTCAGTGGTATGATCATGGCTCACTGCAGGCTTATCCCCTGGGCTCAAAGGATCCTCCCACCTCAGCCTCCTGAGTAGCTTGGACTATAGCTGTGCACCACCACGCCTGGCTAATTTTTAAATTTTTTGTAGAGACTAGGTCTCGCTATGTTGCTCAGGCTGATCTCGAACTCCTGGCCTCAAGCAATCCTCCTGCCTTTGCCTCCCAAAGCACTGGGATTACAGGTGTGAGCCACTGCCCCCAGGCTCCTTGCCATACCTCCAAAACCTTGTCTCCACTACCTAGAAGAAACCCAGCAGTAAAACAAAAATATATTTCATCTTGGTCCGTGATTCCTGGCACTAACCTCCTAAAATTGAATTTTCTGAGCGATAGGATAGAGAAGGAGCATCTTTTGTTATTTAAACCAGTTCCTTTCAACCATCCCTGAGTCTATGTCACTGAGGTGACTCTCATCGACGCCCTAGACAACTTCAGGATAGGAACTGGTTGCCAGAGGGACCAACGGTATAAGAGTGTGGGAACTTTCTGCCCTACCTCCCAGCCTCTGGGGAGGGGACAGGGTCTGGAGATGAGTCCAACCACCAATGGCCAATGATTTAATCAATTAGGCCTACGTAATGGAACTTCCATAAAAGGCCCTAAACAACAGGGACTAGAGAACTTCCAAGTCAGTGAGCACATCCATGCACTGGGAGGGTAGAATATATCAACTCCATGGAGACAGAGGCTCTTGTGCTCTGGCCTCTTTTGGACCTCGCCCTATGTACTTCTTCATTTGGCTGTTCATTTTTATTAACTATAATAGTATATAGCACCTTCCTGATTTCTGTGAGTTGCCATAGCAAATATCAATCCTGAGTCGGGGGGTTGGGGGCGGGATGTGCAAACCCCTGAATTTATAGTACAGGTAACCTGGGGGCTCAATACGTGTGCCTGGTGACCAAAATGAGGTCACTCTTATAATACTCAGCCCTTAAATCTGTTTGACACCAACCTGGGGAGTTAGTGCCAGAACAGGATCGAACTGTAGGACACCCAGTTGGTGTCAGAGAATCAGAGAGGTAGAGAACTGGTGTTGGAAAATACACTATATATTTCGTGTTGGAAAATACTTGAGATAAGCGTTCACATTATCTTGACTATCCGTAAAGTTTTATTTTCTTTTTTAACTATTTGAGGTCAAATATAAGAGTTTACCCAAAATCTATAAGAAAATTTTAAAGCAAAAGCCATAATGGCTTTGTTCTCAGTTCCTGTTTGTTCACCCTCTTGGATGATTTCTGGAGTAGTTGTTAATATTTTAAAATATATTTGATTTCTTTCTAAGGCAGAAGTATTTCAACCTTTGTTTCATGATACATGGAACTGAGCAGGAATGTATAGATAAAATGTTTTATAAGACATGATAAAATGTCAGGCTGGGTGCAGTGGCTCACATCTGTAATCCCAGCACTTTGGGAGGCCGAGGCAGGTGGATCACTTGAGGTCAGGAGTTTGAGACTAGCCTGGCCAACATGGTGAAACCCTGTCTCTACTAAAAATACAAAAACTAGCCGGGCATGGTGGCCTGCACCTGTAATTCCAGCTACTCAGGAAGCTGAGGCAGGAGAACCACTTGAACCCGGGAGGCAGAGGCTACAGTGAGCTGAGATTGCGCCACTGCACTCCAGTTCAGGCAACAGAAGGAGACTCTATCTCAAACAAACAAACCAAAAAGAAAGGTTTATTATATGGTTCCAGATTCCACATTGCACCTAACCTTTAAGAAACTACTTGTGGGGTTTAGGATAGTAGCAAAGAAAAATACCAACAATTATTTGAATAGGCTAACCTTCCCCTGTCCAATTACATATCTGCATGAGGCCAGTTTTTCTTCATATACTTCAATCAAAACAACAAATTGAATGCATAAGCAGATATGAGAATCCAGTTGCCTTCTATTAAGTCAGGCATCAGATTTGCTATATATAAATATAGACACACATACACACACACATATACATATATACACACACACACACATATATACACACATGCATATATCTCTCAAAATGTCATTCTTCTTGCTCTTTTTAAAAATCTTGTCTTAAAAACCAGTTATATTTCATAAAACATGCTATTTGATTAACATGTAATGGATTTTTAGAACTTTTTCAGTTTTAACTTCTTTTTTTTCTTTTGTTTTCATTTTTGAGACAGGGTCTCACTCTGTGCCCAGGCTGAAGTTCAGTGGTATGATCATGGCTCACTGCAGGCTTATCCCCTGGGCTCAAAGGATCCTCCCACCTCAGCCTCCTGAGTAGCTTGGACTATAGCTGTGCACCACCATGCCTGGCTAATTTTTAAATTTTTTGTAGAGACTAGGTCTCGCTATGTTGCCCAGGCTGATCTCGAACTCCTGGCCTCAAGCAATCCTCCTGCCTTTGCCTCCCAAAGCACTGGGATTACAGGTGTGAGCCACTGCCCCCAGGCAGCTTTAATTTCTAATGCAGAAATAACACTAGACATATACTACACAAACAAAAGCTCTTTCAATTCTAATTTTTAAGAATGTAAAGGGATTCTGAGACCAAAAAGTTCAAGAACTGCTAGAACAAAAATGCAGAATTTTACTAAAGACTGACTTTTCAAGCTGGAGTCTTAATAGAGGATTCTGGCTTTGTTAAGGTGTGGCTTAGTTAAGACTTACCATGCAAAACTGCAAGCAAAGCACTTAGCCTCTCCCTAGAATGAAGTCAGCGTGCAATAAATGCTTGTTATTATTGTTTCCCTTATCTTACAGGCTTACAAACGTTAGCTGTCTAGTAGTAGTAGTAGTAGTAGTAGTAGTAGTAGTAGTAGTAGTAGTAGTAGCAGCAGCAGCAGCAGCAGCGGCAGCAGCAGCGGCAGTAGCAGCAGCAGCAGCAGTAGTAGTAGTAGTGTTACAACATCTCTGCAACCTAATTGGTAATACACAAGGCGCCTTCTTGTCACCTTTTAACCTGCCTAGGGTTATACTCAATAGTACTTCAACTTCTTTCAAGAAGAAACCCTAACTTTTCTCAGTTGAATATGTCATTAGTTTATGAGACAATATCCATCTGCCAGAGCAGTTGAGATTGCAAAACCAAAAGATGTTTAAAACACATCAGAACTGTGTAAGATAGAGAAATGACAAGTTTACTAAGAATGAGTTTTCTTCCTTCAAAGAGGGACAGAAGAAAATGTTCCTACCTATCAATTTCCCTAAATGAATGTAATCTTAAAAAAACAAAAAAAACCCATCTTTTTGAAAAGAATTGATATGCGGTTTAAAGGTTCTAGAATCTCCTAAAATGTCTAGGCGAAAGGCAATGACGATCTAAGTTTATAGAAATATTTTCTTGTAATAAAAAAATAAGCAAATGACTACTACACTATAGTCCCAATTAGTCACAATTTTTGTTAACCAGGGTAGAGGAAAGAGACCAGGTTGGGGAAGAAGGCAGGAGGAAGCAGCTGAAGTACGATTCAAAGGCAAATGACTTTTGGGAAATCATCTTTGGAGTCAATCAGACCTCACAAAAACGAGCTTACATCAGTTTTCAGGGCAACAAACAGGAGAAATAACTTTATGTTGGAATGTATAATAATTATCACAGCTGTTTTACATATTTAATCTCCCTTAATCAATGGGACATAGGAGAGTAGTAAATTGAAAATAATCCACACGTATTTGTCTGGGTAGACAAAGTGAGGGAGGAAACTGGAACTATAATAGAATTAAGTACTTACATTACTTTTAATGAAGGAAAAAAATAAATCCAGAGGGGTTTTTTTTTTCGTTTTTCTTTTTTACTGGGCAATTACCTAAATTAGAAAATCCAAATCATAATTTCAAAATGGATCATTTTAGAAATAACATGAGAACATAAAGCAGAGATCCTTTGAAAAGGGCATGTCCTACTCCCTTTATCAGGGAAATGTGGATTTAAACAGGCAGACTGCAAGTAAAATAGCTCTACCACTGAAGTAAAAACAATAAAGTAGGACATTTTCTGAAAGTATTTAAAGTTAATGTTCTGTCAATGCATTTTAAAGAAAATAACAAAAATGTCTAAGAAAAATAGGGAAAAGACAAAGACTTAAACCTCGGCTTGTTGCATTTATCAGGATGCCAATGAATAACATAAGAATAAGTTGGGTAGAGCACCAGTTATTTCAGAGTTACTTTAATCTGTTTTTTTCCTCAGGTATTATACATATTTCTTCTCTCATTTCATAGATATTCCACATTCTCCATCTCCATCTGTTCACTCACTATCTCAAGTTAGACAGCATGTTAGGTTTTTACTTTTGTTATCAGTGAGAACAAGATGACAAAGTCAACTGGGATTCCTCACATTGGTGCTGAGGATAGACAGTGTGTGGAAGGGAATGTGTGAAGGCAACCAAGAGACAGATCTGAGACCACTTCTGCTTGCAAAGTTAGTGCCTAACTCATGGGCAAGGACTTCATGACTAAAACACCAAAAGCAATGGCAACAAAAGGCAAAATAGACAAA
>NW_012103854.1:2532120-2535258 GCF_000951045.1 Mandrillus leucophaeus
GAGAGAGAGAGGAAGACAAGAGGAGAAATAATGGAGAGGAACAGGCGTTTTAAAATGTTCTCCTCCTTTCTCCATTACCATAAAAATTAAATCCAGATTTAATCTGTTCTCTTTGTTTTTGTTGTTTTCTGTATTGTTTTGTTTTGTTTTTATGTGTCCTGGAAATCTCCAACTAGATCTACTCTTGGAACAAACAGAACAATCTAAACGATGTATTATCTAACCCTTAAAATAAGTATAGAACTATGATTTAATCAAAACCTGGGGATAAAATATATATAACATTATTTATCAGAACCCTTAGGGCAATCCAAAATTGTAATTACTAACACGTAATAGCTGGCATCCTATTCTGTTCCCCAAGCCACATGCTAACCAGTGACTGAATGGGATGTCCGCAATATGGATATCTCAGCCCTGTTAGTGTTATTATAGCATAGGACTAATGCAGCTTCAAATTCCAAAATGAAGACAAATTTGGTCTAATTTGCTAGTCTTCTCCTGCATATTGCATCTGATTTCTTCCTGAATTGTTTCATGCATTTTATCCTTTGGTTATTCTTAACATTAATTAATAGCTCACCATCAATGAGTTAAAAAACCAGGTCTCAAAGCTAAGACTACAGCACATTTCCCTTTGTTGACCCGGTAGAAAAGATGAATAATAGAATAGCTGTGGTTTTGGCAACAACCTGGGGTTCAGTTAGGAAAGAAGAAATGCTATTAATTCAGGATAAAACACAATGTAGGCCTGACAGTAAACTGCTGGGAGCAGCCGCAAGCTGAAAATCTGACACAGGTTGCTAATTTGAACAAAAGATTTAAACAGCCAGGGCACATAAAGATACAGAAGCAAGTCTGTGGAGAATAACTTTAGCTGAAATCAGAGGTGTATCTTCATATGACCAACTGTGGAGGGCCTCATTGTCTCACACTGCTCTTTCCATTTAGGCAGTCATAACTTCAATCTTGTAGTATAAGCTCAGTGACTGTCAGCCACAGTACCTAACGTGCACTATATTTGAAAAAGGATCCTATTTTTGCGAGGAACAAAAAGTTCCATAGTCGATTAGGGTATGAGCATTAAACCTCTCTCTCTCTCCTTTCCTCTTGTGTCCATGAACTGGCTATATGTACACACAGAAATAATGTAAACTACAGAAGATTTAGCTATAGGAAAGTAGGTCCTATTCATTCTATATAAGATAGATACCTTTAAGGTAAGATTTTTGACTGATGCCCCTTCTCCTCAACTCCTTTGCTATTACTTTTTAAAAATTCAAATAGTCTAATGAGATAGCAACTTAAATACTGTCTTCTGGCCAAAAGGCAAAAAACTAACAAATAAATAAAACCACACGAACAACTACCATCTCTAGCAACCACAAGGGAAACAAACAAATATTGGCCTTCTATTTTACAGAAAGGCAAGGCAAAGCTGGAAAATTCCTTCGGAACATGACATTTCTGAAATCTAACAATGACTACCAAAGGTCTCATTAAGTCTTAGGATTCAATAATAAAATCATGACTGACTGTTCTTCAAACCCACATTTACTATGTAGCAAAAAAGTATTTCAGGTGACCTTATTTTACCTTCTAAAATGGTTATTGGGACAGTTCACTTAACACTCTTTTGTCAAAGTTACATAATGATGAGAAGAATCAACAAATACTTAGATGGGATTATTAGTCAATGTAAGAAAGGAGGAGACAGCTTCCTTCGTACAGAAATGACTCATCAGGTGTTTCCCTATAAACTTCCAGAATTTACCGTCTGCTAAATGGAATGGTGGCCAGAATGTCCTGACTGATTAGCTGTTGCCCATAGAAAAATCTCTGGTTTTTCATTTTACCATTTGTTTTATTTTTATAAGTCATTATCAATTAAAGGAGTAAAAAAATTACTTTTTAACCCCTCTAAAAAAAACCCTCTAGTATACCAGGTTAAAACAAGTACTTTTTTCCATGACATTTATTACCCCCGAGAAGATCCAGTTTTCATTGCCCAATAAATAGTATAGCAGGGCTTGAAAAATATGTGCTGATCTGCCTGGGTGCTAAAAGCATCACCAACAATTTTGATTAACGTGTCTTGACACTGAATGCATTAGCCATACAATATTCTTCTTGCTTAAAGGTTAATTAGAATTCAAGGCAGCATGATACCTGCTTTTGAGGATTACAGTAAGAACATTTGTTGTAATAAGAACCATCAGGCAGCCAGTTTTGGTAATGATTGATATGTAAAATTATTGAGGGGAAAAAGAATGAGAAAGTAGAGTCTGCCCCCAAAACATTTATTTCCCTTAAGTATCAAATTTTAGTGTAAATTAAAACATCTTGGTGGCACTGATTAAAATGAACTATAATAGCAGGTTTATTTAAAATCCAGAAAACATACCTTTGTGATTTTTTTTTCTTAACCGGATTACATCATGAAAGCATATTCCTTGTATTTATTTGCGGCTTCATTCTGGCTGCTAAAAATCTCTGATTTCTGGTTATTTGAGTTTCCTAATTGGACTCTCCAATTATTCAACTTTTCAGATGAACTTTGTGCAGGCAGGAAATAATTATATGTAACGATAACAAAATGTTATTCATTTAACCAGTACTCCATTTTCTTTTTCTCTTTTAGGAATTCATTTCACATCCTATGTTGCTTCCAGAAGTTTTTCTCTGCTATTTTTAAAATGTGATTTGATGTTTTTGAAGAAGGAACCTCATCTCTGGTGGATTTAGAAGATAAGCTTCTATTAGATTACCGAGCACTGTACTTAATCCTAAGAATGCCAGAGTAAATGCTTCTGCCACCTGTAAAAGCTAGTCTTCATATAATTTAGTGGCAAGAATTATTTCATATGCTGGGATATAAAGAGTTAGTTACTGTCTCATACCCTCCTAGTCCCCAAGTTCTTGATCTTAATGTCAAATTTTCACTAATGTGGAAGCCAGAACAAAAATATCAAGCTTTGAAGCATGATAGTACTGTGAAAATGTATTTGCCAATAAAATGATTTCATATAATTTTTACGGCATTACATCTCCCTTGCTCCACATTCCCTCCTGCCCCCCCACCTTTTTTGCTTTCTGAATATGGTGAAATAAACTGGTGGTATACGTTTTTTTTTTTTT
>NW_012103854.1:2535733-2564834 GCF_000951045.1 Mandrillus leucophaeus
TTTCAACTTGTTGGTCAGGCTGGTCTCGAACTCCTGACCTCAGGTGATCCACCCGCCTCGGCCTCCCAAAGTGTTGGGATTACAGGCGTGAGCCATTGCGCCCAGCCTGAAGATCTATATTTCTGAAAAATGTCTTGGGTTAGATAACATTGACTGGGGCCTGGAGAATTTCCATCATTACAAGTCAAGGTTTGCTTTTACTTTTCCTGTGAACAGAACCAGGAAGGAGAACATTGAAAGTGCCATGTCCTATGCCCACAACACTGTGGTTCTTCATCCTTTGTTCCTGGGATACATTTGGGTTATAGGAAAGGTGTATAGTGTGATGTCATGTTTGGAGAAAAAGCAGGTGATCCTGACTTCTCTTGAAGTAACATCCACTGGTGACTGCAAAGGAGTTTTCAGAATTTACATTTACTAACCTACAGAATATACATGGCTTTATATCCTATAGGTTAAAATTACATGAGGAAAGACTGTATAGAACATGTGTGTAACCAATGTTTCCAATATTTTGAGCTGCCCTGAAAGAAAGAGATAACAATAACCCAAACTGCTACAGTATTACTACATGCTTGGCAATATTTTAAGAACTTTACATGTATTAGTGCATTTAATTTTCACAACAACCCTCTGAGTTATGGTCAATGAGTCCCATCTTATGAGGAAACTGAAGTACAGAGAGATGATAGAAGTTGCCCCACATTATGTTATTGGTAAGGGGTGGACAAGGATCTGCACATTGGTGGTCTGTTCTGAAGTCTGCTCTATCCTACTTACTGCCAGGGTAACATAACCATAAAAAGGGGGTAAGTAATGTACTTACGTTTTTCAAAATAAGTGTAGAGAGCAAGGCCTAAGAAAATAGGAACTTAGAATCTTACTCTTTTATGTAGCATCAGAAAAGCTGGTTACAATAATTTTACCCATTAAAAATATGTGAAGGCTTGTTTCAGAAACTAATTTTCTGGGCTCAAATCTTATTCCAGAAGATCAATGTCTGCATGGTACATTGTATATAATTTAATTTTCCCAGTTGAACATCGTGACACTATATGAACCATGAATGCACGAAATAGGAATTCCAAATATCTTCCATATGGTAAGAGGACTTTTGGATACTTCTGCAGGAAGCTTAAGGGTAGCTCGAAATTAAGTTATGCCTGTTCTTAGTGACTTTCATTATGTATGCCTAAGGTATTAGCACTTTTCTCTGAGTGGGACCCTGAGGTGATAGATAGATGAGTCTGCTGTCTGTATTTAGGCACTTTGCTCATTTCCTGAGAGCTGTGGAAGGCATGTGGATGCTCATTAAGTTTCCCACCATTCCCCGAGAGCAACAGGTGGTGAATCAAAGCTTCCCTGGTATGTCATGGCTGGTTTCCTCAAAGTCTTGGAAATAACGGATGGCATTCACATGCTCTCTGCAGCACCAACAGATAAGAAGGAGATGAATAGCAACAGGAAGTATTTCCAAAGCATAAACAAACACACAGGTCTAGGAAGATTATGAGTAAAGTGCTTGCTACCACACATTCTATATCCATACATGGTGGTTTCATCTTTTAAATCCTGTTACTCGTTCAAACTATGAAATCATAGTTAACTGTCCTGTGGTGGCTACCTAATAGAAGAAATGTAAATTAAAGGAAAAAAGAACATTTTAAGTTAAGAAAACTATGTCATAAAATTATAAGCCTTTAACTCTACATTTATAAATATCCAATGACCAATAGTTGTGATGTATCTTTAAATTGTCTCCTTTTCAAAATTACTAATTTATAGTGAGCACTGACTACATTATAAGGAAAGCGTATCTCCCACATCCTGATTAGAGAAGACAAAGCTTATTAACAAAAAACAGAACCTAAGATTTAAATAAAATACCAGATAGTTACCCAACAGTACTTGGTAATTATGTAGACGAGTATCTCTAGTGATTGATGAAAAGAGTTTTTGTCAATTAATAGCTTCTTTTCACTATAGTCAGCAGTCAATGAGAGAAAAACAAAAGAAAATATCAGAGCTACCTGACCTCGACAAACTCCATCTGGCCATTTCCTATGACCCGAGGAATAAAAGCGTTTGCTAGAGGTGGCAAATCATTTAACACCCCTCTCAACTTCAAAAAGCTCAAAACATTCTGACTAGTCCACAGATGACTAGGCAAATTCCGAGGATCCAGTGGGATATTTTTTTGATGGAGGATATAAGACTAAAGTAAGATGATAAATAGTATAATCAAAATTGCTTTTTTTTTTTTTCCTTCGGAGGGAAATAATCAATTTCACATTCTCAAGTACTCTCTCTCTCCAAGAAAGTGCTTCAAGCTCAGGAGAAGGGACAACTGGATTTCAAAGTACAGAAGTTCCTGTGAGAGAAGCTGATAACCCGATCACCTACAAGCACTTGCTGCAGGAAACTGCTTCAGCCCTTCCTAATGCCCCTCCTTTTAAATGCCTTCCCCTTTATTTATAATGCTACAGGTTATTTTTGATTAATGCTGAGTATCACTTTCTTATCACTTTAAACAAATAGTTTTAAAATTTTTATGACTTTCCCATTATTTGTAAAAAGCCATCTTTGTGTGTGTGTGTGTGTGTGTGTGTATGTTACTAAGGAATGCCATAATTTAACTCTATAATATGAAACTACCTATTAATTTGTGAAGTTATTTTTGCTAAATATCAAATGATAAGGAAGTGACTTCAACTCTTTAGTAAACTGCTGTCATAGAGTGTTACTTTTTCACCAAAGAATCCAAAGACTAAAAATCTATTAAAAGGACATATCTGAACTTTCATGATACTAATCTAGAAACATCAAACAAAAAGATAGAACTAAAATTGCTGAATGCCAACCAAGAAGACATAGCTTTCATGTCTATCAATTATACCAAATATACTCATAAAATATTATATATATCATATGACCTCTGGGAACTCAATAATATATCTATCCTAAAATCATATTATTTCACATAACTCACACTCAAAGCAGAACCTTCATAAAACAGTATACACAACTCTCACACTAGAAGTAGGCATGCTAACTTTATTTTCCTTTTTTAGAGATGGAATCCCACTCTGTTGCCCAGGCTGGAGTGCAGTGTGTGATCTCAGCTCACTGCAAGCTGCACCTCCTGGGTTCAAGAGATCCTCCTGCCTCAGCCTCCTGAGTAGCTAAGATCACACCTGGCTAATTTTTTTTTTGTATTTTTCAGAAAGACAGCATTTTACCATGTCGGCCAGGCTGATTTCAAACTCCTGACCCAAGTAATCCGCCCGCCTCGGCCTCCCAAAGTGTTGGGATTACATGAGCCACCATGCCTAGTCTAGGAATACTAACTTTAGAATGGACTAATGTACAACAGAGATTGATTCAAAACTTTGTAAGATGAGAACAACAAAAGGAAAATGTATTTGCATTATGTTAACCCCTATTAAGTAGTTCTAGAATATATCTTAAAAGTTTTAAAATAAGAAGCTGATTTTAAAGGAGCAACTATATCTGAGGCAGTAGAACTTTAAGCCTTGTCAGTTACCATGTAAACAATTTCAAACACTTTTTAAAAATGCTTTTAACATTTTTAAGTGGTTTACACCCATTTAAAACAAATGTTTTCAAACTAAACTTTAAACAATTATTTCAAAAGATATTTAGAAAGTTTATGGGGACAGTGTATGTGTTGGGTCAAAATATTTTAGTAATATGATTTGTACTTTGCAGTGATAATTATTGAGAGGAAGTAGAAGATAAATGTTTTAAAGGGATTATTATAATGAGTGAATCACAAAAACAGCTGCCTAAATGTTAGATTTATGGGGATGTTAAGACTCTAATTCTGATCAAAATCTGATAGAGTCTTAAGAATAAAATTAAAATGTGAAGGTAAAGAGACATTTTAGACTTTAAAGAATTCTTGTGACTTCAAATGAAGTGACATTTACATTTATTTAAGGGGCAATAGTAAGTTAAATGGAGAAATAAACAATCCATTTCGCCACGGCAAACTTGAGGTATCTGTGCTTAATTTTTAATTTAAAAATTTAGTTAGTTGAGATGGCTGGAGAGTACTTAGAGAACAGCATTTTATTTTTATTTTTCATTTTTCCCTATTTTTTTCCAATTTGGGTGAATCTCATAATTACAGTTCTGTGAAGCCAAGACTGTCCGTGCAGTATTTACCTTTATCCCCGGAAGTCCAGGAAGCCCAGGAAGCCCTGGTTCACCCTACATAGGAAAATCATATAGCATTATAGAATGATCTTCACTCAGTCACAATATCTGGAGAAAAACATGGCAAATGTTCCTAGCTCAACACTTTCTGCAAAGATAAATAAAAAAACCATCTACTTTCAAAAAGTTTTGTGAGATTATACAATTCAGTCAACTCTTGATTTAGAAATGGGTTGACCACTTCACAAATTTTTTGGAATTTTCTCTCTTCCTTTCAGTTCACTGCACATTGGTATCACTGTCAGATGGCGAGAAAGAGGAATCAAAAGAGAAGAAACTCCCATATTTCATTATTTCTTCATTAAATGATTTATTGGGGAGGCTCAATCTATTTGCCCAAATGAAGATAATGTGTGCATTTCAACAATGCATCCTATCGCAGTATTCCCTCACCTTAGATAATCAAGAGTTGGCTGTATGAACAGATGGTCACATCAAAACAATATTCATTAAAAGTCTTGCTCACTTAAAAAGTATAGTAAGCTTTCCTTTTCATTCCTGAATGATGAGAAGAAAAATGAATACTTAAGGTTAAACCTAACTCCAGTCTGTATTTCTGACAATTGTTGAGTCTGAGCAACCCTGCTTAGCAGCTTAGGGCTAATGGTACTATGCAGCTGTTGCTGAATACAGGTTTGAGATTAAGTAGTACATTTTGGGTGAGCATGTTGGAGTCAAGCTTAACCTTCTCATTTTCACAGAGTTGTCTACATTATTTTAAGCCCAAAGAATGATAACAAGAGGTTCCATTACTTAGAAAATCTCCTGAATTCTACTAAAGAAGTATAAAGGAATCTCAGGAGAAAATGAAAGTCCTCTCTGTTGGATTGAAGTGACTATTTTTTTGTGGAAATAACATTTGAAGGCAAAAGGGTGATACTATTTCATGATGGCCAGTTAGTGGGATGACAACTAAAAGACAGAGGAGCATTAAACTAACAGTTAAGTGACAAAATAAAGCATTTCCTTTCATCTAAATGCTTTAACAATCCGCATTTCAAAGTACATCCACTAAGTCCAACCAGAAAGTATTATTACTTTCAAATTATGAAACAGCATAGTTTGTTCTAGTATTATCACAAAGTGATGTCTGAGACTGCTTGTTAAGCTGTGTGATTAGACCAAAAAAGGACAATGGTTTTCTTGATGATTTAGGTCAAAGTTACTTCAGGAATGCAAAAGAAAAATGATTCTGTCTGAAACGATATAAATGAAGGTTTGCATTATGAACAATAAGACTAAAATGAGATTAAGCCAGAGGAGAAAGGCTGATTATTAAGAACTTGTTATTCCATTCAAAGAATGTCCAAGTAGTTAAATTTCACACAGATATAACATTATATATTTGATCTTCTTTTACTTTCTCTTTTACCTTTCCATCAATGAGTTTAAGAGGATCCAGTGAAAAGAGTTTGTATATATTTTTTGCTGAAAATTCTTTTATATTAAAAAAGTATAAGGCCCTTGAAAACAGTAAATTGCAATAGAATATACAACTAATAGAAGTAAACATATTGATGGCAAATCTATAGCTTTGTATGGTTTCAGAAAAGTCCCCCAAAACTCATTTTTGAAGACATTCCATCTGAAACATTTGTGGAAATATGTAGGTTGTAACATTATTGTCCAACAGGTGTTCTCATCATATCTTTCCCTCCCACCAAATGAAAGGATTGAATGACTACTTTAAAGAAAGATATTTATTTAAACATGCATGCATACATACACACACACCCATATATTTAATCAAGAAAAAGATGTGTAAGACATTATGAAATATTTTATAATGTAGATTGACTACTTAGAGAGATCGAGCATTTAACTTTTCTCTACATCATATGTGTACTATGTATGTGTATTAAGTAATAAATATATTTTTTAGTGAACAGATACTTTAGAAATTCTTATTTCTCATAGTTTTCATATTTCATAATTTGACCTTCATATTTCATAATAAACTTATGTTTATTAGTTGATATGATGAAAGATTATAATACATGTAATGTTACCCTTTGTGGAACACCGCCTAACATTTTTAGGAAGACATTTTTTTCCTATATAAATCCTCTGTCTTTATACCATAAAAGGTTATCTTCTAACTAGGATAAGTGTGTCCAACCCACAGCCCACAGGCCACATGCAGCCCAGGATGGCTTTGAATGTGGCCCAACACAAATTCATAAACTTTCTTAAAGCGTTATGAGATTTTTTGTGTGATTTTTTTTTTTTTTAGTTCATCAGCTGTTGTTAGTGTTAATGTATTTTATGTGTGGCCCTAGACAGTTCTTCTTCCAATGTGACCCAGGAAAGACAAAAGATTGGACACTCCTGAACTAGGCAATAGCTTTTCAGTTAACTTCTCCATTCTTGCCTATTCCTTGGTTCAGGGGCTTCTCTCAAGAACTCAATTTGGGGATGCACAGCCCAAAATTTGGGATCAGATCTTGGTCATAATTAGGATTTGGTTCATTATCCCATTCAAAGGGGATATCAAAATAAATCAAAAGTGTAACATATCTGTATAAAGCTTAACCTTCAGGTTTAGACTTTTGCTTTTTTCCCCTTCCTTTCACCTTTCACTCTCCACTACAGGAGAACCTCAAAATCAGGACTCAGCCTTCACCTCATGTCCCTGCTAGAGTGCTCTATATATTTCTAGAGAGTTTAACTGTGAGGGGCCCTTCTGATAGGAGATCAAGTAATTTTACTCCTTTAAAATTAAAATATTCATTTTAAAAAGATGTGGGAAAATTAGGAAGGAAAGAATTAGGTGATGAAACACAATACTTATTTTATAAATCTACACACTCACTCTACAAGCACATATATACACTCCAACTCACACATCAATCACATAGTAAACTCTTGAGGCTACAAAAGAAAGAAAATCCAATGAATTATTCCTACATTATGAATATAACTCTAGATCTCAAACTCTCATGCTGAAAAAGACCACACAGTGGAAAGCTAACTGATGAGTTTTTTGCTGTGTCACAATATTCTGTACTTTTCTGGGGTGTCTCTGACACAGGAGCCTAAGTGCCAATGAACCCCCAGCATTGTTCTGCAATGGAGAGGAAAATGCCGTGGAAGATCTCTTGAAGCAATTCGGTACTCAGTTCAGTTTATTTCTCTAATCTACATCAGCAGCAAGCATGGACATACTTTACTTTTAAATCAACATTGGGCTAAGTATTGCCAAATCCCGATATTAGACAAAGGAAGTCATAATATTGTGGGAAAGTGGGATTGTATCAAAGGGTAGAATCTGGCCTAAATATTAATGAAAAAGATGATGCTTACTTTAGGGCACATATTCATTCAGGAGAACTGTAAGCTTTTAAGGATTCTGCCCCTTCTCTCAATATAGTTTAAAACTGGTTTTTAATGCAATGCAAAGGAAATCCAGTGTTCCCATGTGTAAATCTATAAACTTCCAGAATGAATCTAAACTGTATTTCTAAGTAATCATTATGATAAGGCAACATTTTATTAAGTAATTGAAAATCTATTTGAATATTCCCCTCTGAAAACAGTGAAAACTATACAAGATTATAGCAGGTTTGTTTTGGTTTATTTTTTAGAGACACAACTGTCTTACAGACTTTTTAGCAAATCACGGATTTGGAGAGCAGTAAAAACTTAGACTTTAAATTTGAAAAACTAAAGGACCTAAAATTAGATTGTCTGAGAAGAACAGTTGCTTTTTCAAACCAAAGCAGACCATGGATCTCTGTATCGCTAATTCCAAATTTCTCAAATAAAGAACTGATAGGAAATCTTAGAAAATAAATAGTAAAATTTGCAGAGTTCTGCTAGGCTCTTTGAAAGAGTCTCAACTTTACTTAAAACTGGGCCTAATGAGTCATTGCTTAGACTCTTAGTTTTAAGAGAAAAATCTGTTTTTAAATTAGAGAAATGTTAAAAGAATGTGAAAGACCTCCTCAAAAATTATGTTCATCCTAAGTGTTTAAAACGAAGTAATTATCCTCTCAATGACTTCAAGAAGGTGGAAATATTATTTTACTATATCTTAAGGTTCCAAAATACAAGAAGGGATTTATTCTCTCTTCCCTTTTCTGCTAATGAGGTAAATTTTATTTTTCTATTCATATGTTTATCTACAACATCAGCTACTGCTAGACAGAGGCAGAGTCATGATCTTTAAGATTTACCCTAATATAGCATCCACATTTACTTGCTAGCTACATCTGTGGTCTAAAATCTGACTGCATAGGCATCGATATCCAAATGCTCAGATAATAAACTGCTAGCATGTGTTTCCTGTTTCAGACTCAAATGAAAGTATGAATCTAAACAGATTCACTGCATGTCCTCTAATTTATTGCTAAAATGATGTACAAATGCAAAAACCAAAAACTAATGTATCTATAAAATGGTATGGCTAGTGCCTCTAATTAAAATTTAGTTCATTAACAAATTTAGTGTGTTTAACAACACTCATGGCACAAGTAGATATAAGTCACATAAAAAATTATCAGTATGGAAGCATTTGCAATGATAGGAAAAGGAATATAATTCATAAAGAATTGTTCATCATTATTGAGACAGTTTAATGACAGTTAGATAGAAACAGCAAAGCAACACAGCCAATTATAGACTTTTTTCCATTAAAAAGTTATTTTAAAAAAGATAGAAACATGCAGATTACCATTAAACATGCAAGATAAATTGCTGGCATTCCAACCCACCTGATCTTTGTTAGTTTCAAACAGCTAAGTATATGCAGACTTTATTTCATAAAGCATCCTTTTACATGTATAAAGTTTGTTTGCACATTGTGCTATGGTCATCATCGATAACTTTTAAAATGCAAAATAACCAATAACACTCTGTAATGCAAAACATGAAAACCACATCATTTTGTAATAATTGTTTTCATATTACACAGTGGATGGTAGATATAAAATGGTGAATATGAGACAGTAAGAACACACTAGAGATAGAGATATTACCTTTTGCCCTGGACGACCAGATTCTCCAGGTTCTCCCTGGCCAAAGAAAACCGAAGATGAAAAAGATGGTCTTACAAGAATTTTCTAAAACCTTTAGGCCTCTGGGCACCGTCACAGGGATGGCCTAGTCCCCTTCTGCAACCACATGTCTTTTATTTCCTTTATCCTGCGACTCTACATCTCATTAGACATACTGATTCAATTTTTTTTTTTTTTGCTGTAAATATACCTATAGATCACATATAAATCACATTTCCATAAAAACCAATCAGAAAGGGAAGAGAATGCAAGACTTCTTATTTAAACCTCCATCAAATTTCCCACGGATATTCCCTATTGCTTTTGGAAGTCCAATTATTGCAGGAGAATAGGAACAGAGAAATAACCACCTAAGTTGCTAAAAAGGGAGAGAAAGTAGAGGCCTATAAAAATCAGAACTGTAAATCCTGGAGTACAACAAACACTTGCAAGGTTATAGTTACCTTAATTCCTGCAGCAGATGATCCAGGGTCACCCTAAAATGAAACCCAGGAGAGATTATGCCACAAGTTATGGGAATAGGAAACATCACAAGCACCCAGAGAGCCATTACCAACACAGGTACTCAAAGGGTACCTCATGACTAGTGGGCCTAAGTATGCTCCATAAGACTTCGTATCAATATCTCAGCTGTTAAGATGTCAACATTTCCAAGATAAACAATGCACTTCCTAAAAACATGAGTTTACTTCGCATGCAGATACATAAGGACTACATTCTGTGAAATAAACATAAATATGAATTTCTTCCCTGGATACAGTGCTAAAAATACATTGTGAAGCAATAAATTACAATTTAGGGATATGGAACTTTTGGCTTTCTCTATTCCTGGAATTTATTAATGCCATCAGCTATCATTTACTGGGAGTTCTCTAACCCTTTTGCTCTTCAGCAAGTCAAGGTTCAACAGATGAAGTCAGAGGTTAATGATGTCGAGTTAGAAAAAGCCACGCAGCAGATCAGTTTGTTTTCCTCATGAAGCACTGTCACAGTTACAACGGGCACGTTTTTTCCAGCTTTACACTTATTTCATTGTAACTCAGGCACCAGGAAGTTACAGGATGATGGATGACTTGTGGGTGAGGGGGACACATGTGAGCTCTGAGAGAAAGTCTTGAGACAGAATCTGTTTTTTAAAAGGCACTGTATTCCAGCCAGATTTCGTGGAGTGTGAATGCTTCCCTAAAGCAAACGTGTTATAAATAAGCAGATAGGAACTAATGGGGAAAATAATATGGAGGGTAGCTGCGAATGTTACTTATTTCTGAAATGAGGTCAGCAAAGGGCCTAGAATTTTAAGTTCCTTCTAGCCCTCTCTGTCTCATGAATACGCTAGAAGGAAAAAGAAAAGGTCATTTGAGACTGTCAAGAAAATAGAAACAGCCACAGGAGGGAGGCACATATTGGGATTTCCTCAGCTGTCTCATCTGTACAAATGCTCAAGGAGCTCCAGGGGCCCATTTCCTTGTTCTAGATTCCAGAAGCTCCTCATCAATCTCTTTTAGAGACAGACATAAGGCCTCAGGCCTCTGTACACGAGCCACTTGCCCAGCTCCCTCAATTTCTCTCCCCTCTGTCCATGGCTGGCACTTTCTCTCTTCAATTCTTGGCCTAACTGGCTTTGTCTCAAAGACCCCTTCACCAACCAGCCTAGACACATCAGATGCATGCCCCTCATGCACACATCTTACTCCGTAGCATCGTGGTCTGTTCATGTCCACTGCAGCTTACTTTCTAATTGACTATTTATGTTTCCTGCCAATTCATTGTCTATCTCTCTGTCAGACAGTTAGTTGAATGTGAGCAGATTTTGGATCTATTTTTATTCAGTGCCCTGGCCCATAGTATATGCTCAATACATATATGGTGAATGAATGAACAAATCTCAAAAAGAATTTTTAAACAGGTTAGTTGTCAGGGATCAAAAAGTAAAATTCTTTAGGAAGGGAAAAAAAAGCTTAGGAAAGAGAAGGAGATAGCAAATTAGCTTGTTAAGTAAACAGATAGTTATGTGAGTTTCTTTGACATCTATAATTGCTATCCCTCCTGTTGAAAATTAAAATGTAACTAAACATAAAGAAGAAGAGGACCCTAATACCGTCTTACTGTAGAATGAGACTAATTTCTCTTGCCAATCATTAATATCCAATTGAGTTCCAAATGGGAAGCAACATAAATATACCCAACAAAAAGAATACTTATTTCTACTAAATTAAATCTGAAAGCCATCAGTATCAGTGAAAGCCATCAATGAATCAGGTTTGCAATATTTTATACAATAATATCTTTGAATTCATAAAAGCAATTTTGACTCTACAAAGTTCCTACTTTGTCTCATTTAAACCTCACAAAACTCTCATGAAATAAAGGGGGCAGATATTATTATTTCCATTTAATAAACAAGGATATCAAAGCAGCTAGCTAAATGAATTTGGGGCTTCCTAAATTCTACTGCCATGTTTTTTTTTTTTTTTTTGAATAGAAAAGAATTGTTGGCTTATTTCATTTTGACAACAGGACATAAAGGCTGTCGTAAACTTGTAAATACAAGGAAGCTGCTTGTATTAATTGTAGTTTAATTCAATATCTTAATGAAAAGCATCCAGATAATCCCTAATGTGAGTAAAGACTAGATTTAGTTCTCATAAAAAGTGGATGGAAGGAAAAAGACAGTTTCTTGAAAGGGCAATATATTTGTGGAAATCTGAGCAGTTCCGTTTGATGGACAACTAAGAGTGATTTTTTTTTTCTTTTTTAAAGACTTAGAACTGTGAAATCTCAAGGAATTTTTACAACTTTTAAGTGGTAACATGACTGCTGGAAGACATTCATAAGTTAAGCATTTTAAAGGATAATGCTGCAAGTAGTGGAAATAAAATAGTGTGTGTTTATAATCCTCCTTCCCCACAAAGTGAAAATGAATACTGGATTAAAGTAGGGGGAAAAACCCCAACTATGTCTTAAGTACACTCTTAGCTTCGTAAGTCAGTTGGCTTGGAAATAAACATTTCTACAGGGTAAGTTATAGATGAGGAAATATTATAAGAAGATATTTTAGATAAATGAATTTGACTTTACTATGTTTCATTCAAGCATAGTTTCCATTTTTGTTTGTGATTATTTTCAAAACAACACTCAGTAGATAATTATATGTGTGTGTTAATAAGGCACATGTGGATATATGAAGTGAATGTAGTGACTTATTTTTATCATTCGTTAATTCATTCAACAAATACTTATCAAACACTAATTGTGTGCCAGACATATCTATTAATAGATGCTGAGAGCTGGGAGATAACAGTAAGCAATGCAGTTACAATCCCTGTCCTTGTCCTGCGTTACAATGATCATTTTCTAATATATGTAGTGCAAAAATATTGTTGATGGAAAGCATGAATGATAATTTATTTTTTTTTTTTCTTTCTTTTTTTTTTTTTTTTTTTGAAATCTGATGTAGGAAGAGACTGTCATGTTTGGAAAATTCCGTGTCACTATGCATGCACAGAAGACGCGATAAGCAAATGCATGGCTATCAAAGGAATTATAAGGAGTGCTGTGGAGCATATAGTAGGTGACCTACCTAGTCCAGAGGAGACTGAAGGCTGCTCCAGGGAAATGACTTATAAATTAAGTTTACAGTGGACTGAAGAATGAGTAAGATTAGAAAGTAGAGAAGTGATGATGAGGAGTCGGGGGAGGAGGACAGACAGCAACGGTATTCTAAATTATGGAAATGATGTGTGCTAATTAGGGAAGGCCCGGCACTGATTGGTGCAGGAGTGCCCACTGGGATAGGCCTTCAGGTGTGATTTTATGAAAAGAAGACAGTTTGGTTGGCTCTAAATATGATGTGGCTTCTGAAAAGGCTCAGAGGATGCAAGTCAAAGATGCATTTTCATACTTCATACTTCATACATGCACCTTTGCTATGTAGATGTGAAGTATGAAGATGAAGACAAGTGTGAATACACATAGGAATGGAAATGGGGGAGAGGGGAGCAAAGAAAAAAAAAAACAGGCAATGCTAAGAAAGCAAAGGCAGAGCTTTTGAATCAACAGACAGAATTGTGAAGAGTAGAGTGATGTGGCCAAACCATTTAGTGTGCAGCACAAACACCCCATTTTGCACAGGGGAAAATAGATAAGAAATCAATTTCTACATTTGTTGGTGGGGTTAACACTCCAAAGAGTGGGACATAATCCTTCGACAGTAACTCTACACATGGCTGAACTCCGTCTTTGGCAGGTTTATGCTCTTAAACCTAGGGTGTACCATGATTGTTGGCCAGAGTGTGCTGAAGTTGCTGGCCACAAAGAAAACCCAGTCTAGTGGTTTTTATAGTTCCACAGTATTTCCAGATGATCATTCTGGAAAGGTTTAGATTACTTTACCATCCAAAGGCGCTGAGTTGAATCAAAAGGAAAAAAAAAATCCTATTAAATTCAATCAATGACGTAATTTACTACATCAATGGCAGAAAAGAAGGATTTAAAAAAATTTTTACATCTCAAACTTGGTAAACGATGAATGAGTTTCACATACTGTACACAAAGGCCATGAGAAGAGTGTTTCCAACATGCTGGAAACAAATTATGTGACAGAAGGAGGAAATGTTTAAAAAACACATCAAAAATTATATTGCAATTACAGCATTCTTGGGATAAATGCTACAGGTCGGATTACATATTATACACATTACAGATTCCTATTTACAATCCCCTGTTTAGACCCATTGAAGGTTTATAGAAATGATTTCCGTTTTAACTGAAGCATTTCTTATACTTAATTTCAGCTGACTAATAAAAGTTTTTGATAAAAAAAGAAAAACAATCTAGTTGATTTCAATTTCCATGTGGGAAGAAAAGCTAATATTTATTGAGAGTTTATTATGTGTGAGTCAGTATGGGAAATGATTTGCATTAATATATAAAATAAGAACAGTATTCCTTTGAGATGACCTTGGTCTTTTCAAAGAAAAAAGCTGTTTTACCATTGTAAAATTAAATTGCAAAAAATTTAATTTTACAATATGATTAAAGAAACAATTTTTGTCCTACATTCCAAAAATGAAACTTTAAAAAGACATCGTTTAAGCATAAAATTCTCTACATAAATCCACATAGGCATAGTTCAGATGTAGTATAAATTTTTTTCACTTGAAAAAAATTGCCCTCTGTGTAGAATATTTCCTTTCTTTTAAGTGGAGGTTGGTAACTATGGCCAAATTCAGTTGGCCACCTGCAAGACCCAGGAGCTAAAAGTGGTTTTTAAGAATCAAAATAACAATAATATTTCATGACACATGAAAATTACATGAAATTAAAATTTCAGTGTCCAGAAATAAAGTTTTATTGGAACACAGCCTACTCACTTGTTTATGTATTGTCTATGGTTGCTTTCATGCCATAACAACAGAGTTGAGTAGCTGTGACAGAGACCACATGGCCCACAAAATCTAAAATATTTATGTTCTGGCACTTTACTGACTTCTGCTTTTAAGCAAAAACAAGCAAGTTAGATGTAACGCCACGTTTATATATTTAGGGTTTCAAATTTTGACTTTGAGAGTAATCAGGGTATATCATTGGTCTCATTTGTATTAAACAGATTCATGCCATATTTGATTGCAGCACGATACTTAAAGTTGGCAGATAAATAAAATGGGCCTATAGCAGTGATACTCAACTGTGGGTGGGTGGCTTTGTCCCCTAGGTAACATTTGACAATGCCTGGAGACATGTTTGATTGTCACAACTCAGAGGTGCTATAGGCATCTTGTGGGTAGAGGCCAAAAATGATGCTAAACATCTGAGGGCCCTATAACAGAGAATTATCTGGCCCCAAATGTCAATAGTGCTGAGGTTGAGAAACACAGATCTATAAGAAACTGAGAGCCCACTCTAATTTCTAGACTCCTTGAATATTAATACAATTGCTACTTGGTGACATTAATTCATTCCTACCACACATGCCATATTTATATTAATATTTATGAGAAGAAAAAAGATAAATTTCTTTTTATTTTGTGGCTATGTTTTTATGACTAACCATTATCCATCTGTACTGTAATAATTTTCAAAGTGGAATAATTTCCAAAGTCTCAACTGTAAGGTTAAATAAATACATTTTCATCACTCAATTACTTAGCCTGATTTAAATTAAAACCCATCTGACTTTATTCTATTTTCAATTTCTTAAAAGATCTTCTTAATCCTGAAAACATAGCACAAGTGAAGTATAACAACCTTCCTATGTCAGAGTATCTATAAAGTATGAATCCAAGCAAAAGCTGTAATGATAGACTGAGGAAAAATAAGAAGAGAGGAGACAGAAGACAAGCCCCAAAGCTACTGCAGTATAAATGCTAGTAATGGTTTAAAAGACCCTTTGCCCAGGACAGAATACGAAGCCTGACAAAATATCCAGATTTAGTGGAATTTGAATTGAGGTAAATTTTCAAGACTGCATTAGAGGGTCTAATCAAGTGACATTAACTTATAATCAAACTTTTCTTTTCCTGTTCTTTTAAAAATTATTATTTCAATGGGTTTTGGGGGGAACAGGGGGTGTCTGGTTACATGGATAAGTTCTTCAGTGGCGAGTTCCGAGATTTTGGTGCACCCATCACCCAAGCAGTGTACACAACACCCAATGTGTAGTCTTTTATTCTCAGCCCCCTCCCACACTTTCCCCAAGGCCCCAAAATCCATTATATCATTCTTATGCCTTACAATCAAACTTTTAAATCTCATTCCAATCCTCTGACATGTTCTCTCCTGAAACTGGTACAAACTGCATCACTTTAGGTCTCTATTTTCATATCCCTGAGTATAAGGGAGCATCCCATTTACCCATGAATAAGTGTTTTAATTCCTTGAAAGCCATATTGCTGAAAACTTAGCTACACATTTTCTATAATTTTTGATATATCATTTTACTTTGAAAATGTTTTAATTTGTGGATAGGAGCTTGTGGAGTAATCACCTTTTATAAATCAAATACTTAAATGTTTTCTAATCTTGGAGAATGATCTCTGACCTTTTCATATTTAGCAACTCTCACTCATCTCTCTAAAAATCTCCCATCTTCGTATAACTTGAAATAAAATTTCTTGCTGATATATGTACCCTTTCATATCTTACAAAACTGTACCTTTTCGCCTGTGTCACCTTTGGGGCCGTTCTCTCCAGCGTCTCCCTGAGGAGGGGAAACAAGTGACACATGTAAAATACATTGGTGACATTAAGCAAAGAGTATTTTTCATTATTTTAAGCTTTCTTTCATGAACACTAGATATTAAAATCTGTTGCAGATGCTCTATAGAGCTAACGTATTTATACTTGACCAGTTGTTTGATATCAATAAAAGAAATTTTACTACAACGAACATGGCTGAACAGTTTTAAACTATTCCACAGTATTAACAGAAGACACTTGCTTATCTATCTTCCAATGCCTTATTTGGGCACCTAAAGCCTCCTTAATTCTGTCTCTCCTCAAAGCTCCACTCAAACAAAGGTTTTCTTCTGACAGTTCCCTGAATATGCCATGGGCCTTACCACCTCTGAGTCCTTCTTCATACTATTTCTGTCACCTGGATCCCTTGCCTCTCTTTCCCTTTCCATCTGTATAAATCCTGCCCTGTCTTCAAGCACATCTCAAATCTCCAGGGCCTCAAAGTACATGACAGGGCCCTCAAAATCTGTGGACTGAATATTTATTTATCTGGGCCTACATGGTTTGCATTTGTGAAATGAATGTTTTATGCTTGACTAGAAAAATTCAAAAAATCATAGTTTATGCTTTTTTGTTGTTATTTTTGAGACTTCCTATGCCTGTTCCTTCACTGACATCTCTTTTTTGCCTACAGAGAAATGCATTAGGGAAATAAAGCATTCGTTTATTATCCATGCTTTCTTCCTTCAATTCTGAATTCTTCAATATAAGTCTTACAATATGTTATGTGGAAATGTTATCGACTTTGGAGCCAGGGAGACAGCCCAGTTCCAGCACCTACTGGGCAAATGAGATTCTCGTTGCATCAGGTTTCTCCTGTGCAATGTAAGGGAAAGGATAATTTACACAGTTATAAGAAATAAGTGCTACACTGTGTGGAAAGCAACTAGGACAGTATCTGGCACATCATAAGCTATTAATGATACCAATGCATTACTATTCACATATTCCATAGGCTGGAATGCAGTCACTTTTCTATTACTTAAAGTTTCTCAAAATAGGACAGAAACTATTGATCATAACTTTCTTGGGAGAGGGGAGAAAGGAAGTTGGGAAGGGAGACTTTCACTTTTTCTCTGTATTTTGCTTTATTCTTTCAAATAAGCATGAAGTCAGTCTGCTTGGGCATTTGTTTATGGTGACGAATACACTGCGGCAGGCCATGAGAGCCTGGGACACTTTCTCAAATGAATGCCTGGTATGGTGCTGATACTGCTCTTTTTCCCTCCTAAATTCTATACAAAAGAGTCACCCAGTGACTAATTAATTTCAAATTAATTACCATGAACTGATTGGATGCTAAATAAATGCCCTAGTAATGTGTTATGAGGGACCTTTGATAGGCAGTTGATTTGCATGCTTTTTACAAAATTGCACAAAAATCCCTCTATTAAAAAACAAAACAAACAAACAAACCTTCTTAGTAGGGAAACTGGCTCAGAGTAATTGCAAAGCGAAGGGTTTAACTGAACTGCCCCCTCAGGAAACTGCCCTTTCCACCCACATATTTTGCTACCCCTCCACTAATGTTTTTGTTTTCTTTACAATGTTGAAAAATACAGTTGTAATCAAGAATTTTTCTTGGTCTTTAGATAAACTTCTTTTGAGATTAGAGGTTATAAAACTCATTTGTCAGAAAGACCATATCACTTACGAAGAGCATGATGCAGTAACTTGGTAGTTTCCTACTCAGCATATTTTTCAAACACTATTAAAATAAGTAGCATGAGAACCAGGAAAATAAGTATCATAACATGCAATCAGAGCCTAAAAATAATCAGGACAGGCCCAAGTAAGGAAAAGAGTCTAGGATAATTTAACACTCTGCTTTTCCTATTTCTCTTTTTGGTTTTTATGGGAATTCTTTGTGGGCAACCTTCAGATAATTGCTGCAGGTAAACATCTGTATCCCTTTAACCTAGTGACATCAGAAGCAGTAGAGAGAGATGCGGGTGCTTGGAAAAGTATTAGAACGGCATTAGCAAGTAGGCAGACCAGATTTTGCAGGCCTAAGGATTTTTGAAACCCATCTAAAAGCCTGATACAGAATGTTTAAATTTGCTCCCTTTCTCTTCATTTTTAAATATTTGTTCTGAAGGTACATCGGCACCTTTCTCTTTATTTTTTAAAAGTTTTTTTTAACCCAAATTTTTGTTTATACATAAGAATCACACTATTTCCTCCTTCCACTAATTAACAGTTTGAAAAAACACAGGGGTCATTGTATCTATATCTATATATCTATATCTATCTACCTACCTACCTACCTACCTATTAATCTACCCACCCATCCATCCATTCACACATACAGTTTAGTTTGGGTACTTCTTTGGTATGCTGCTGGTGGGGAGTAGGGAGAGAGGAATACAGGCAGAATCATTCTTACCTTTTCACCTTGTTCTCCAGGTTCTCCCTGAGCAAAAGGACAGAGATTGGGTGACATCACATCATAAAACATTTAATTTTATGATCCTTATTAAACAAAACAGATATTGAACTTACTAGGTAAGTTATGCATGACACTTTCTATTTTGGCTACATGTAGTTGCTATATGAAAACAAATGATAAAATGAGTTTCCTGGAGAATGTGAGCATGAATATCAATTATCAAATGTAATCTTAATTTTTTGCTCTTATAGCACTAAGAAATGTATTTGAAGATTATCATCCAGAAACTGGCTTTTGGAGCACTAAGGAGAATGATGGTGTGGCAATTCAATATCTTGAGAGGCTTCTTAGCGTACAATTTTCATTCTGCTTAAACTCAGAGTTAGTAAGGTGGACTAGCATGTTTTTCTGAAAATCCTTTTATTCAAAGCACTTCCTGGTTTGTAGATCATTTCAAGGTTCTAGGGTGCCAGGGTAGCTACCCAATCTGTCTTGCCCTAACATGATCATAAACAGTCCTAATATTGAACCCCTTACAATATCATAAACTCTCTTTAGCTTCTGGTAACCAGCATGTTCCAGATCAGGTATATTTTAGGAGGCACCTTCAGGAAAGACACTAGAATGGGGCAGAATTGAAGTGAGTTTAGGAATGATGTCCTTACTCAAAATGATGACCTGGATGGCATGAGGACTCAAATGCAAAATGGTGCCCTGAAGAGAATCTCATTTTCACTTTACCCAGCAAAGAACAGAGGTTGGAGCAGCAGAGTAGGAGTCCTAAAGTAAATCATATACATTATGATATAGTTTCCTATGAAAAGCCTGAGTGAATGTTGCCATAAGATCAGACTGCTTTGGAAAAAAGATGAAATAAAGCAATTATCATTTTTTTTTTTTTAATTTATAACCCACTGCACAAGTCAGTTTGGAAGCAAGACTCTTTTCTCTGGAACTCAATCTGACCCTTTGGCTTTCTGCATTTCTGGTCACCTTCACTGCTCAACACCCATCCTGATGGTCGCTAGGCAACACCAGAATAGCACTGTGAACATACATTAAGCATTAACTCCTATTGTCTGACGTTTTAGCATGGAGAAAGAGAGAGAAGAAGACAGGAAAACAGCTAGAGTCCCAAAAGGAATATTTTCTTTCCTCTCCTGCAGGACAAAGGACAGGTCTATAAATTTAAGGTCTGTCCTAGGCGCCTGTCAATAGCAAATGATCTGTAAAATCAGCTGAGAGGCATCTGTGGGTAGGAATACATACCAGCACAGCTGATGGGATTAGACATTAGTTTTGTACTTCAAGGGATGTTCGCTCATCAAAGGATTTGGGATTTGGCTGCCTGCTTGATTTAAACTAAATTGTCACCAATCTTTTTATATTTAACTGATGCAATTTTTTTTAAGAAACAAAGAAAACTTGGAATAAAAAATCTTCATTACATTTTTCCCCTATTTAGTAATTCAGACTACATCCATTTTAAAATTTTAAACATCTTTAATCTGCCTTCATCTGATTAACTGGTTATGTTATGTAAGAGTTGGAGGTGGCCAAATCTTGGGGAAAAGCCATAGTGAATGTCATCTTTAGTAAAGCATATGTAAATATCAAGATTTTAGGCAATATTGACATGACCTATGTTTTTATGTACCCATTAAGTGGTAAAATGACAACAGTCAGATTTGAAACATAGGCCTACTCATGTTATTTAAGTATCTCAGAATAAAGATGTTAGACAATCACATCCCATTTATTTTTCTGCATTTAGTACTAATGAGAATCACAAATGTAATTAATTCATTACTAACAAAGTTCTATACTGTAGCATAGTATACTATTCACAAAATACTCATTTAAGTACAACCGGTGAGATTGTTAAAAATTGTATTAAATAATAGCTTATAATTTCCTGACAATTCATGTGTCAAATGATTCTGCTTGACTTTATTTGTACTAACCTTTGGTCCTGGTATTCCATTCTGTCCTACTGCTCCAGGCAACCCGGGCTCACCCTCAAAATAGAAAAATAGATACTACTAAGTAAAATAGACAAAATCAATACATTACATGGATCATTAGAGGAGACAGCCATCTAATAATTCTCTAGAAATAGATAAAGAATAAGTGACTATTAGTTTAAATTCAAGTTAGCTTCCATGGTCCAAAATGCTGCACGTAATGGAGCAAGGATACAACGAGATTAATTTCCTTTGTTCAGTCTTATCATCATTAAGAAAACTGAGGCAACTTACCAGCGGAAATTAATATCTAGCATGTTGCTGGGTACATTGTGAACATCAAATAAATATTTTCTGAATGAGTAAAAGACATCTGAAAACACAAGACTCTCTTGGCAAAAAACTTTTAAGTGATTCATCAACTCAGAAAAAGAAAGAATAAATCATTCTGTTTTCACATTAGACTTAAATGAACATTTACAAACCTAAATCTTGAAGAACATACACATCTTTGAACACCTACTTAATTCATTTAGACACATTGACACGAAAGTAAACACTAAAAATAGCTTTGGTTTTTCTTTCCAATTTTATTATAAAAAGAAGAAGAATAAAACATTCAGACTTATGGATCTCATTGTCATATCAAGCGATACGCTTTTGGACAAAAGATGATGGCTATTAGGCTAGAAAAAATTTCCTATTTCAGAAAGATGATGATGTTTACCAGTCTTTCAAGACTCTGAACCAGCAATTGTTTTCCAAAGAGGCAAAGCTCCCTGAAGTGCCCAGAAACAAGGAAAAGATACTTTGGCCCTTTATGCTTCCATGTGGCTCAAACTTACAGCAATGAGAACTCTGTTCTCATTTTAAAACATTCTGAAAGCCCTTCACCGTGTGCCCCAATTACTGGACAACCTTCTTCTTTCCATTGAGGCCAGTAAAGTTGCTCCTTAGTTGATTTTTTAAAAATAGACTTTATTGTTAGAGCAGTTTTAGGTTCACTGCAAACTTAATTGATTTTTGAGAATGTTTTCTAAGTCACCTGGAGGGCAGGAATTCTGTCACTTTTACATTTGTGTTCTCAGCTTCAAATACATGTATGTTAATAATAATAGTAACATTTCTTAAGTGCCAGGATCTTTATAGTCATTGACTCAATTCCCACAAATTTCCATGAGGTAGGTACTATTTTTATCTCTATTTTACAGGCAAAGAAACTAAGGCACAGAAAAGTTAAGTAATTTGTCCAGATTTATATAACTATAGTCAGGACTTGAACTTTCATGGCTTAAGAAGTTATGCTCTGGTTTAAGAAGTTACGCTCTTAACACCATGTTACACTGATTAGTGAATGAATATATCTAGGAATTGGGAGAGAGTAGATGATGAGTATTTCTATCTTAATTATTATTTGGTTTATAGTCCCACTTATAAATGACTGTCAGAATATATAGAAACCTGAATTAAATATAACCTACATAGAGATGATTTTTTAATATCTACCAGATAAACTAAGCAATGTGAAGCTTGTGGTGTCTTTCTAGAATAGCAAAAAGTATTTTACTATTATAGTGGATTATTAAAATTGCTAAAGTCTTAACCTCCTGGAAAAAAATTCTGCTTCCTATATAAAGTCACACTGTAATTGTAACTCTTGCACTTTCCTTGGTAAAATGGGAAAAAATGTTGACTTAGAATAATGATGGTCATTACGGGGAAATTTTGATATGCCATTTGTACATAACAAAGGATAAGAACTTGGAAACAGAATACATCCTGAAAAAGGAGTATCATTTACTGTGCAACCAGAAAAAGACCTATGGAGTCTGCTTGCTTCAAAGAATCCACAACAGGAAGCACTAATATCATAACTCATGGTTTAATGCAAATAAGAGATGCCGCCAGGAAACAATGCAAACTTTGTTTAGACTTTCAAAGAATAACCATTGTAGCAGAGTTATTTTTTTAAAAACTGGTTAAGCCTCTGGAACAGGACAAAAATTCATGCTGAGATTTTGAAGCAAGGAAGAGAAATGTTGCTGAGGTATCTGCATAACATTGTCCTTAATATATGAACATTGAGGGACTAAAGCTTGATCTCCTTTTTTTCTTTGATTTTTTATGTTGTTAATCTTTAACATAAAAGGCAGCAAAAAATGGTACCTGTAATCCCCATCGGTCTATAATAATTGTTTTCATTTTGTCCCATCTCCTTCTGGTCTTTGTTATTTACGGTTACATATTTTCAAGCAATTGTAAACATATTGCATAGCTTGATGTTCTGATTTTTTAAACCTTTATACGCACATTTGTTTTCACACAGTATTTGTGAACACTGTCTTGTGAATAGTTTAATCATCTATCAAAGTCAGGTGTGATCATTTGTTTAATCAGTCCCACATTGTTGAATACTCGTGTTCTTCCAATTTTTACTATTAAATATAAACTAAAATAAACACCTTTGTAAGTATACTCATATTTTTCTGTCAAATAATTTAATTATGATAAATTATCTAAATTTGTTTTATTAGTCAATGGAAACATTTTATGGCACTAACTGCATATTTCTAAATTGCTTTCTAAAAGAGTTCTGAGTTTTATTTGCTTTTATAGGCACTTTAAAAAGTTTTTCATAGGCATTGCTTTTATAGGCATCCACTCTGTGTTACTTTTTCAAAACGTTTTACAAGAATGGTTTTTCACAACAGCATTGAATATCACAATTTTAATTATTTTTGTGGCCATTTTAATATGCACAAATGAGAGCTTACTGTTGTTCAGTTTTAAATTTTTTACTTGTAAGCTTAAATATTTTCTGATGGGTTCATAATTTAAGTAGGTATTCACAAAATTTTACAGCTGAAAAGTGAATAAAGCTAGAGGAAAAAATGACTGATAGCATTTTACCTTTATAATAGTTATATCAAGCAACACATACTCCAAGTTAGATTAAGGGACTACAGAGCATTCTGTTATTGTCCACACTTAGTTTCCCAGGTTCTGTGCAAAGAATATAAAAGATAAACCACTGTACAAGTCTGAGTTTCATAGCCAAGCTACAGGAGTCTGTAGGTGCTGATTATTCAACTAACAGTGAAAATTTACTATATGTTCTACTCTGGACTGAGTGTTTCCTGAGACGTAAAGATGAAATAGACATGACAAGTGCCTGTGCCCAAAGAGCTTATTTTTGAGTGGGGGAAATATATACATATATGTATACATATACACATTAGGGGGCATCTAATTGAGTTCATGAAACATTTTTGGGGGAAAGTTTTCTTGCACTTCATGAAGTAAGAAACATAATAAATAGAAATCAATGAGAAGTCTTACTGAGGGATAAAGCATACATCTTGTATTAATATCTTTCAATATATCAGGACAAAAATTATTATCATGAATCCTCTAAATAAAGTTATCATGATGTTACACTATTACATAATAGTGAACATGTACATATACAGAAAAATATATCAGAAAGGTACAAACAAAAAAAATGGGAACCAGGTTGTGTGTGTGTGTATGTGGGTGGGGGGAGCTGGTCTCATGTTTGTTGCACAATCTATCCATCTATTTCTGAACACATTTCATACTTAAAACAGAGGGTATTCCATAGATGGTAATAAAGAAAAACGGCAGCTAACGTCTTAACCACAGGTAGATTAATGGAGTTTTGTCTACTATACTTTAAATTTAAAGGCTATTCCCAGTATGACCATTCCCAAACGGCCATTTCCATTTTAGGCTGAAAACAAGTTGGACTGACTTTTAAGAAGGATGGCTTGCTGCTTTCATTTTTCAAAAAAAAAAAAAAAAAAATCCAACTCTTTTGGAACTCTAATGTAAAACATTACTCACAGCCATTACAATTATTTCAGGAACTGTCATTCAAGGGCTACTTGAATGAATAGTTAAGGATAAAAAGAAATGCAGTTTTCTTACAAATACTGAGTGCTCAAAGGAAGCATGTCATCTAGCAGTAATATTGCTCATCATCACTTGAATCACAATAGATTTCCTTTCTGGAAATTGGAATGAGAATGGAATGGACCTATACGTTATACCTGGAAAATGAGCAGAGTTTAAACCTGTGTTGTCCAATTGGTACCACTAACCACAGGCAGCTATGGAGCAGTGGAAATGTGGCTAGTCCTAATGGAAATGGATGTAAGTGCAGAATACAATTTTAAAGATTTAGTAGGGCAAAAAGTGTAAAATATCTCACTAAAAATGTGAATATTATTCTTGAAATATTAATTCATATCATGTTAAAATGATAATTTTGAATAGACACTGAGTTTAAAAACTATATTATTAAAATTAATACTACTTCTTTTTACCTTTTTCCAATGTGATCAACTTAAAAATTGCATATGCAGTTTGTATTTGAAGCTTACATTATATTTCTGCTTCTCTCGAGCATTGGTTTAAACTATAAAAGTATTTAATTATTAGAAGACATCATGAACCAAAAGCCTTTAAAAGCGAGGAAAGAGTACTATCAGTATTAAAGCAAGTCAACATACAGCAAGACTTCAAAATGGAGACTGCACTCCATTGCATATGCAGTTAAAATGCACCAGAGAACTCTGCCAAGCTGGAGCAGTATGTGGCGGGTGGAGAGACTAGAAGCAAGCTCTGGCTCAGGCCAGAGTGGCTTTTGGAGGGTCCAGGAGATCAAGTTCTTGTGTGTAACATGGCACAGCCAGTCTCTGTACTGTCTGTATGGTAAGCTAGTGGTTAGAGGCTGACTCTAGGGACCAACTAAAGGAGTTCTTTGCCACCCACCAGCTTCCAACATTCTCTTAAAAGCAAGTCAGGCATAGAGCTCCTTCACTCAGTTCTCTGCAAGCCTGTCCCATCTCATTCAAAATAAGAGCCGACATCCTTACAATGGCCCCAGCCCCACATGATCTGACTCCTACTGCTCCTCTGACCTCCCTTCTGCTGCCCGGTCACATACTCCAGCCACACTGAACCCCGTCCCCACCTTGCTCCAGTGTGGAAAGCAGCCTCCTGCCCAGGGCCTTTGCACCTGGGCGTTCTCTAATGGACCTCCTATGTTTTTTCCTCAGATAGCCATAGGATTGCTCTCTCACCTCCTTTAGCTTTGAATCAAGCATCCCCTTACTACAGGGGTTACCCCTGAGTTTCCCCCACTCCCCTAACCACATCACCACTCCCTGTAAAGGTATATGCCTGTGCCTTTCTCTATTATACCAACTGCGACCTAAGATACAACTTTGTGTTTCTTTTTGGTCTCCCGCCATTAGGACTTTCAGGTTTGGCAAACAAAAATATAGGAGACGGAGTTAAATTTAAATTTCAGATAAATAATGAATCATATTTTAGCTAAATATATTCCAAATATTAAATGGGACATAGTCATATTAGAAATTCTCAGTTGTTATGTGAAATTCAAATTTAATAGGGCATCTTATATTTTATCTGACAACTCTATTTTCCACTCCCATACCCCCATCACCACTAGACTATGAGCTCCTTGAGCAGAGGACTTGGTCTATTTCACTCATTACTCTTTCACAGCGCCTATTAAAACCACTCACACATAATAGCTGTTCGGTACATCAGTGTTAGAGGAATGAATGAATACAGGAGAACCAAATGCATTAAGCCTACATGAAGATGTGAAGCACTGAATAGGCCAGGTAGGAAACGAGACAGCAAGGCTGCCCAGCTGGGAGTTTGGAAAATAGTATAACTGTCACGGCAAGAGATGGCTCTGTCTCAGGCACCTGCAAGGCAGCCGCCATGGGAAAAGAGAAGGGAGCAAGGAAAACATGGGAGAAATGTTAACTCTGCAGTGGCGCACCTCCAAGTTGTGCCCAGGTCAGTCTGAATCGCTAGGATTGAAGGACACAGGCCCAGCATGGGGTAGAGTGAAGTGAGGTGAGTGTGAGTTAGGAGTCTGTGAAGGGCAGGGTGACAGCAATGAGAACGTCAATGTCTTCCAAGAAAATCCCTCCAGGACTCTGTTGGGGGAAGAGTGTTTACCTAGAGGACTAAAGGCTCCAGCAATTCAGCCTGTGGGTCCAGAGCCTGGGGCATTGTCGACATTTCCATGTACTGCTCATCTCTTCCGTCTGCTTCTTCCTTCACCCCCAGTGCCTCAGGTGAGGGGCGAGAAGTAGCTGGGACGATGCTGGTTCTATAAATTTTCATGTCATCTAAAGTTCCCCAAAGACCCTCTCAGAATTTATACAAGTGTCATCATTTACTCCATGAACTCACTAACATCTGCTTTTCCCTAAGCAGGAGCACTCACAAAACAGTGAAATATTTTAGTGAAAGGAACCAAGCCAGTCATTCCTAACAGAGGAAGAAACATTCAGAGAGAGGAAGTAACTTTTCCAGAGACAAAGAGCCACAAAGAGGTAGATGTGAGATTAAAACCCAGGTCTTCTGATTCCTCATCTTGTGTTTCTTCTATTCAAGCAGCTTGTGTCTAAAAATATTATTCAATTTTATCATGTTTCTCTTCTGTTTAACTTTCACATAAAATAGTAAAGTGGCTTTAGGACACTAATACCAGCCTAATACCATAATACCAGCTGTTCCACATAATAGCTGTTCAGTACATTGGTGTTAGATGTACTGAACTTCCAGTTCTATGACAAAGAACAAATTGCTTATGCTTCCATTCGGGCTGTTTTTCTTTTGTAAAGTGTGTGGGGCTGAGTCAAATATTTGCTTTCTTCCAACTCTAAAGGAGTAAGATTTATTACTATTACTAGTTGTTGCTGTTGCTGCTCTTGTTGTTGTTGTTGGACTAAAGACATTACCCGGTCATTCTTTATTTCTTAGCGATCTGACTAAATTTGGCTCAAGTCTAAGACTTGCTTTTTCCAGTCCCCTGCTCAAGGCTTGCATCTATACATGTCTCTGCTTTGCTCCACACCAATTCAGGTGGTTCAGTCAATTCTTCACCAGTTTCCTCAAGAATTCCTCTCTGCAGGAATTTCGTGAATTCAAGATTCACCATTTGGTCTTTCAGGAAGGCGTCATCACGGAGCTGAGTCTGTCTTCATCTTACTGGCTTCTCCTCTCTCCCTCTTCCACCTCACTGTTCTCCTTCTTCCCTCCCTCCTAGACCATCTTAGGAAATCGGCTTCTCTCTCTGTGTAGCAGTTCTGCACTCTTTAGCTCCTACTTGCATCCCCAATCCCTGATTCTTTTTCCTTTTCATTCCTGGAAGCACAGGAAGCTGTGTAACACGCAAAAGTAAAAAGAGAAAACCCCTAGCCTGGACAATTAGGTTTGCTTATGCGTCAGAGAACTGGCATCCCTACTGGGTTATCTAAACAGCAAACTTCCTCCCTAAAATTAGAATCGTGTAACCGCCCAACGGGCTCATCTTGCCGGCTGCCCAGACAGAGCCAATTTATCAAGACAAGGGAATTGCAATGGAGAAAGAGTAATTCACACAGAGGTGGCTGTGCAGGAGACCACAGTTTTATTATTGCTCAAATCAGTCTCCCCCAGAACTCGGAGCTCAGAGCTTTTAAGGATAATTTGGTGGGTAGGGGCCAGTGAATTGGAAGCGCTGATTGGTTGGCTCAGAGATGATATCATAGGGAGTGGAAGCTGTTCTCTTATGCTAAGTCAGTTCCTGGGTGGGAGCCACCAAACCTGTTGTCAGATCGAGGTGGGGCCATCCGGTTAGAAATGCAAAAACCTGAAAAGACATCTCAACAGGCCAATCTTAGGTTCACAATAGTGACGTAACTTGCAAATCTTATGACCTCTGGAATAACGGCTGGTAATATTTAGAATTCCAGCCCCTCTCATCCTTACTCGGTGGCTGGTGGCCTTTCATTCATTTTACAAGAACAGTTTAGCTTTTGGGAAGGGCTATTATTTAAACTATAAGTAAAATCCAAGACTAGTTCAACCTATGCCCAGGAATGGACAAGGACAGTTTAGAGGTTAAAAGCAAGATGGAGATGGTTAAGTCTGATATCTTTCACTGTCATAATTTCCTTAGTTATAATTTTGCAAAGGCAGTTTCAATCTCTTTGTCCACACTGGTAATGTGAATACTAAATAGTAGGAAAGCAGACAAGTATATCAGCCAGGAACTTAATACAAATACCCTTTTTTGGGTAATTTGCTGAAATGGGTCTTAAACTGTTTAATAACTAAATTTAACCTGGTGACCAAACCTTCCTTATGCTTTTTGAAAAATTACAAATGTTGGCCAGGCGCGGTGGCTCATGCCTGTAATCCCAGCA
>NW_012103854.1:2565054-2589041 GCF_000951045.1 Mandrillus leucophaeus
CCCCAAAATTACAAATGTCTAAAAATGATAAATAAGAAAACATGATAGTTGTATCAATAATCTAACAGTATGAGGTGTTTCAGAAATAAGTCTTCTCGTTAACACTTTTAATTTTAGATTTTCATACTGTTCATGTAGACAGAAATATATACAATACAATTTGAACAAAGGAAATGTAATGCAGAGAGATAGAAGTTTCTGGGGGGGGTGGGGTGGGGTCATGAAAGATACTAAATTGACTTTATCTGGGTGAAATTTACATAAATGAGAGGAATTATTTGCCTTGAGGACACTCACAAAATCTGAAGGTCTAAGTAGGAGCATGCATGGTCATCCTCTTTGTCTCTCCAGCCCTAGTTCTCTCTACGAAGTGCCTTGGGGATTACACGTGAACACCACAGCCTCCAAGCCCTGCCCACAGCTCCTCATCAACAGCCCTCCACAGCCACCCATAGGCTTAGGGGTGCACATGCCGGCAGGATGGTCCACTCTAGAATACACATCTGGGGAGGGCCCAGTACTGACAATGGACTCAAGACAGATGAGGCAGGAACTCTTGGCTTCCAGGTACCTGAGACATGATCTGGAAGTGGGAAGACAAGACTATGGGCAGGTAAGTCTCCTTGGCCCTATGGACTCCTCAGTTATGAGGAGGGTGATACCACAAGATGGACAAAGGAGGCTTAGAAGAGGGGCACTGCTCGCCTGCATCCAAGGGAAGCGCTACCCAGCATCCCCTTTTAAAATAACATGAAAGATGCAAAAGTGAGCCCAAACCAGCCAGAGAGCATGATGCCACAGAGGGTTCTCCGTTTTGAACATAAAAATATTATCCTCACTGTACTCTTACGGGGGAAAAAGATTAAGAATAAAAGCTTACGAGATAGGAATATGAAATATCAAAATGGATGAAGGGAGTCATATGAAGTGAGCTTCTTAGGGCTGGGAAAAGTCAGATACAGCAGTTTTTCAGCTCCCTTCTGTTACAAGAATCTCTTCTAAATTAGACAATTCGTGTTTATTACAACTTTCCACTGGACTGGGATCACGAGAAAAGAAGTTTCAGCAGTAGTGGCCAATCCTCATCTGACATTCCCCTGGCAAGAGGTTGAGGAAAAGACCTCTACCCACGTGTCTCCAGTCAGAAAGGAGCTCAACAGAGTTGCTGCATATTTTGGGAAAGACACTCTTTCACGCTCTGAATGTAGATATGAAAGAATGCAGCGCCAGGAGTGATTGGCAGCCACCTTACAACTGAGAGGAAAGCGGGAACTAGGTTGACAGCAGGAACATGGAAGAAGGGCCAAGAGATGAAGGAACCTGGGTTCTTAGTGATGAAGTTTAGTTGTCGGTTTAACAAAGCCAAGCTGAAGACTGCATTAGCGCTGGACTTTCAAGCTCATATGACTTAAGGAAATACCTTTATTTTTTCACCTGGTTCTCTTAGGTTTCCATGACTTGTAACATAATGTGTCCTTGAAAATATATCCATTTTGAAAGTTTTAAAACCCAGCTAATTCTTTATTTCCTAAAGTATAGTTCTTAAAGATACTGTGTATAGTTTGAATGATAAATTATTCTTTCTCTTGGAAAGAGAATGTGTTTAATTATTAATAGAAATTTTAAATGTTTATGTCCAAGTGGAAAAATTCTAAAGGTCAATGAAGAGAATGAGATAATACTTCTTACTGATACCCATTTGGACACCTAAGAGGTTTCTGAATCATGGAGGCATTAATGCCTCCAATTCAAAGAGGAAAACAATCTACTGTATTTAACAGTCTTTTAATAGACAGTTATAAGTATTACTTCCTTTATCTTTTCTGATTAAACTTAGAGGTGAACATTACAATCCCTATTTGAAAAATGAGGAAACTAAGGCTCAGAGAAGGTAAGCAATTTGTCCAAGGTCATACAAACACCGAGCAAAGTTAGGATTTTCTGAATTTAAAAATCCACACTCTTAACCACTACCGTGCAGTGGAAGCAGAATGCCTGGCTCTTCAGTTCTACTCTGCCACTAACACTTGGATGACCTTGGCCTTCTTTTACTCTTTCTGCACCTCAGTTTTCTCATTAAGAAAATGGAGATAATCATAGTGCCTATTTCACAGAATTGCTATGAGGACTAAATGAGCTAAGATGCCTGTAACACTTAGGACGCTGCCCAGCAGGTAATAAACACTGGATACATTTTAGTAAATATGATATACTGCTTCTGTTCTCTGAACTAGGCAGAGAAGACAGAGAAGAGGATCCTGAAAGGAATTCAGTTTCTCATAAACAAATCCCACCGATGCTGTCTCACAGTTGGATCATGGCTACCCCTTGGCCATGTGGCCTGGCATCAAATAAATGGTACTGGGTAGATTTCACCTGTTATGATTTTTGACAATAAATTATAACATTACAGTCTTATTTTTAACACATATCTCAAAATCAAGAGTATCAGAGATTAGACCTAATGATACAAAAACAGGGTGTGTGGTTTATATTGACTTAGTATTTTAGTAGTCACAAATTTTAAGGAAAAGCTGTCCATGATGAATACAAAAACCCTATAGTGATCAATAATATCAACAATACGGTGTTTTAGGAACAGAATTCTAAGACCAAGGTTATCTATAGTTTAAATTGTAAATATTGCAACATGGTGAAAGCTCCTCTTCTTTTGCCAACTCCCATTTATACTGCGAGCCTCACTGAAAGTCTCTGATTCGAGGAAGTGCTCGCTCTTAGTCCTTTGCACCGGGCCAGGGAGCCCTGTGTTTTTCTGTTATAATACTTCACAATATTCTAATTTAAAAATCTATAGAGTTTTCATATAATTATTCATTTAATCCCCCTACTACCCATTAGCCTAGAAATTCCGTGAGGCAGAGATAGCTGTAAACTCAGTGTTCAGTTGGTGCCTCACACTTAGTAAGGGTTAAATAAATATTTGTTAAATGAATGATCGAGGAAATTCATAAGTGACTCAAAGAGTACATTTAAGGGAAATTTCTTTAAAAAGCTTTTCCCAATTATGGGTACAGTTTAATCAGATGTAATATGTCGGTATTTTTGTGATTTCTTCTATAAAATACAGTGTCTTTTACATTAAAATAGAAAAGAGTGGATTTCATGATGTCATAATTCATTCATAAACATTTGCTTCGCTGTTTTTCTGTTTTGCAGCAGCGAGTGAGAAGCTTTACTTCCTCAGCTACCCCTTTCTCTCAGCAATCCCAATCCTTCAACTGTTTACTCTTCCTTCTCCCAATATTTTCATTTGCTAGAATAGTAACTGGTATCAAACTTTACAGTAACATGCCTAAAAACGTCGGGAGGAAAGTGGTTTTAAAGAAAATCTTACTATAATAGTTTTATTTCAAGCCAGCAGGAAAAAACCTCCTTCAACTAACTTTTTGTTTTCTCCTAAAGAAACCCAAAAATAATTACATGAAGAAAAGAAATATCTTGTGTTCTGCTTAACAAGTAAAATTGAGTGAAAAAAGTCTTTAAGAGTAGAGTAGATTTTTGTATAAAAATGGCTGAGAATATATAAATCATTCTCAGGAATGGATGAAGTGACTTGACTTTATGAAATATCTGTAACAGGAAATGATGGTGCTTCTTTAAGAAGAAAGCATTCATGGTCACGTACTCTTGGAATTCTAATATATACAATTATTAATGTTAAAAAACTGAAAAATTAAAAAATACAATTCTCACTTTTAACACAAAAAAGATTGAATTGTTGTAAGATACTTTCCTTGAACTATTAACTAATCTGGAATCATCAATCAATCACTTAATTTAGTCTCAATATCTTTTCTTAAAGTTTAGCATTAGAAAGTCACAAATATATTGCGTAATAAATTACTGGGTAAATTCTGCTAAAGGAAAATTTTAAGCTAATTAACTAGAAAACAAAAACAGCCCTACATGTTGAAAACCTTCAGGAATGTAGGTAGCAATAAATATATAAATAAATAACAAAAAAACCTGTGTTTAGTGTTTATAGTAAGTGAACGGGGAATAAAAAATATCGGATTTATTGTATTGTCCACTGCATAGACTTGAATCAATAGCTTAAGCTTTGAAAGTCTAAGAGCTTCAATTTATCTGTTCTCTAAATATACTTACAATAAAAATGCCATTAAAAGTATGCTGTAAAGATTAATGTCAGTGAAGAACTGTGTGACCCAGGTATAAGAGATAAAAAGAAATTTCAAATGTCATAACTGTAAACTAATTAAAATTTAATGTTACTTAAAAATCACATAGCTATTTGTGATGGATTCATAGGTGATACATTCATATCAATTTTTAAATTTATGTTATATTTGAAGTTTTAAAACTAACAATAAACTCTAGAAAGCACTTAAAATTGCACGAATCAACATCGTCTGATATTTATCTCTTGGTTTGGAAACAATCCCTATGACTCTGCAGGCCTCAGAAAAATTCTAGCTTACATAGACATAAAAAATTTCATTTTAATCCTGAAAATCTTCAACATTATTTTTGTAGTAATCAAGAGACAAGGATGTGAATTAAGAGGAGTAAAAATAGGACTTTGTATGGACTTCATCTGTCTCGAGCTCTTTTTTTTTTTTTTTTTTTTAAGATGGAGTTTTGCTCTTGTTGCCCAGGCTAGAGTGCAATGGCGCAATCTTGGCTTACTGCAACCTCCAACTCCAGGGTTCAAGTGATTCTCCTGCCTCAGCCTCCCGAGTAGCTGGGATTACAGGCATGCACCACCATGCCCCGCTAATTTTGCATTTTTAGTAGAGACGGGGTTTCTCTATGTTGGTCAGGCTGGTCTCGAACTCCCGACCTCAGGTGATCCACCCGTCTCGGCCTCCCAAAGTGTTGGGATTACAGGCATGAGCCACCGCGCCCGGCCTCCAGCTCCTCTTTCACGGCATTTGCACAGTGTTGGGCACTAATTGCTCTTCAAATAAACTGTCATAGTGATTATCTGTTCTTATGGATGCTAAGAAAGATGTAAATCAGGAAAAAGTAGAAAAATACAGAGTTTTAATAACACCTTTTAACAGTTCAGATTTTTAAAAACTGACATAAGTATGTAAACAAAAATTGTAGACAGCAATCTATTTTGCCAAATAATTCTTCACTTTAAAAACACGTTTCGACCATAAAATTATTTTAAATAGCTCACATTTCTCCAGAGTATTTGAAGTAGGAACTAACTGATCAATATTCAAATATACATCACTGCATGTATTATGTGTGTGTGTGTGTTTGTGTGCATGCACTCATGCACACACACATGGTAGGGGAAAGAATACATTATGGAGGATAAATAAAATGTTTATATGTTTAAACCAACAAGATCTTCAGGAGAATTACATTATTTTTGTGTTCAATATAATTAGCCAAAGAAGAAATAGATAACATTTTATATTTTTAGGTAGGATTTGCATTAGATCTGCCCTAACTGCTTGGTTGGTGGAAACAAGTCCAAATTACGAAAACATCAGCTTTCAGAATTGGGAACAGAGGATGCTGAAAGCTAGTTGCATTGGAAACAAGACATGAGGGATGGGGGACTTTTTGTGTACTCATAGTATCTCTGAGAAACTTAGGGAAAAATTGATACAGCTTCTGCTCTCATTTTACAAATGAAGCCCCTTTGAATGCAGACAGAAAAGGAGTCCTTCAAAGGCTACACAAGAGGTGAAAGAGTACAGAATGTTCTGACGCCAGGACAGGGATCCTACATCAGCCCGCTGGTGACTGTGCTTTCATAATAATGTGAAACGTGTCTTGTATCTATAGCAGTGACATTCCAACCACCCAGTCCTTAAGAGCTGGGGCCCTTAGTCCTTAGGGTCAGGGAGACAGCCAGGGTACAGAGAACACATTCTACCTCTACGTATAATTCTGCATATTCATTTCCTCTCTGTGAGGAATTCAACTGGATGTAAGTCTAGGGCTCATTTGCTGACACTTTTTTTTTTTTTTTTTTTTTGGAGGCAGAGTCTCACTATGTTGCCCACGCTGGAGTGCAGTGGCACGATCACGGCTCACTGTAACCCTGAACTCCTGGGCTCAAGCGATTCTCCCACCTTGGCCTCCCAAAGTGTTGGGATTACAAGCATGAGCCACTGTGTCTAGCCTGCTGAAATTCTTAAGGCATGAGAATACTACTGGAGGAATATGTTGCCTAATTAATACTACAAGGTCTGTCTCTATAGTGTACACTGCAACCTTAGAAAGGTTAAGTGACTGGCCCAAATGAGGACATTCTCTCTCACATGCAGAGACCATGCCCTTTTCTCTGTACCACACTGCCTCCTACGTTTCACAGAAGGATGCTCTGTAGCCCTTCATAGGTTGTGATGCCAGAAGGGGCAAGATTGGAGTCTAATACCATGCCACTGCCTAAGCAAGTCCTTTCTCTTAATGAAAAACCACTATAAAAATAAATATTTAGATTAGCAATCAAGGTGATCAAAATGTAAAATATAATGTGTAGGAAAAATGTCACGCCAAGTTTATGTGCTAAGGCCTTCACCTATTTTGCCATCCTGAATGGATGGACAATGTTCTATGGGAAACAGAGCATTTTTGTCTTCGTTTTTCTTTCTCTCTCTCTTTCTTTTTTTTCAAATAGAGACAGGGTTTCACCATGTTGCCCAGGTTGGTCTCCAGCTCCTGAGCTTAGGCAATCCTCCTGCCTTAGCCTCTAAAAATGCTGGGATTATAGGTATGGGACACTACGCCTGGCCAGTGTTTTCTTAAAACAGTATACTTTTCTTTCTTTTTTTCAAACATAAGAAGAGAATTTTTTATTCCCCAGGGTTTTTTTTTTTTTTTTTTGAGTTTTTTGGCCATATTTCTTACTTTTTTCTTTTTAAGAGATAGGATCTCACCATGGTGCCCAGGCTGGACTCAAGCAATCCTTCTGCCTCAGTGCCCCCAAGTAGCTGGATATTATTTGCCATATTTCTGATGGCTTAGAAATTATATCCTCCCCTAACCACTGTCTGAAAACTTTTCTAAGTATCAAAAGTACTCTTTTGGAAAAAGCAAAATTGTATTGGAGAAGAAAATGTTTTCTCAAGACAATTTAAGGATATTGAGGTGCTCTTACTAAAAAAAAATTATGTCATTGTAAGCTCCTTTCTTAGAAAAACAAATTCTAGAGTTCAAGACTCCAGAAAAACAAAGTCTAGAGTTCAAAAAAATTGTTTAAAAACAAATTCTAGAGTTCATTTCATATGCTCATATGCTCTAAGTATGTAAAATTATTACTCTATTGCCAGTTTTGTTTTTACTAAGTGACCTGCTGTTTCAGTGAAGGAGACTCGTGTTTTTTACACTTTCTTTTCCTAAAAATGATACAGCAAATATTACAAATGTTAAGTAATGACTAGACCTAACAGAAATTCCATACACAAAGCTTTAGGTTCAGTTCTCTGAAGGAGGGAAAACAAATTTAAATTACATTTTGCTGATGCCGTCGTAAAAGTGTGAAATCATTTCATTTCCCTGGGTTTTACAGAAAACACTTTTAAAATGCCACAAAGATGTATAACAAGACATAAAACTGCAAATATTAACTGTCTATTTCCTTGAAATATAATTTAAACTTGGTGACTAGGACAAGAAAATGTCACATTCCTTTCTCTTGCTAAGGAAATTGCATATTTCCTTTGCAAAAATAAAGAATATGCAGTCTTCAAAAGGTATATGTGACAGTTTTAAAGTTGTTTTGTTTCATGTTAAAAGTTTCTATAAATTTTCATGATTGTCTCAAAGTTGAAAAATGAAAAGAAACAAAGAAGAAAAAGGAAAACATTATTAACCTTAGGCATACAAGTTTTGTTTTTCACCAATGTCAAAAACAATATTTATGCCATATCTGTATTTTGTTCTTTCTAAATGTTATCTTGAGTTATATAATTTTCAGATCCATCTGAGAATGAATATACTTTTAAATTTTTGCTTAGGTTTCCCTCCGTGATCTGCAATATTCTAAATCTTCTGTCTTTGCCAGGATTTGTGAAGCAAATGGATATGCATTTTACTAAGTGGAAAATGTAGCCTTGACATGGATGGTTAACTACTGGTGAGTGTGCGGTGTTCGGTTTATGGACTAAAGGACACCATAAGCCTTGGCTGAGAACATTAATTTCATGTGGGAATTGAGTACTTCTGGGAACAGAGAGCCTCTTAAAAACATAGATTAACTGAATTTTCAGAACTCCACTGAACTGAAGTGAAGGAAAAGTTTAATGGTAATATCAAATACAGTCCAAAGACTTTACATCTATTTACTCCCTTAACTCTCATTGACTCTATTAGGTAGGCACCGCCATTGTCTCCCTTTACCGATGAGAAACTGAGGCCAGAGAATTCCAAGGACTTTGCCAAAATTCACACAGCCTCTGAGTGGTAGACTCATGCTCTTAGCAACTTACTAGGTTTAAAGTTGTGGTTGTTTATGTCTTATTGACAGAAAGAAAAGATGGACGTGATGGAAAACATCACAAGGAGTATTTATTGCATCTGAAAGGGTTGAGTTACGTATGATTTCAGAATTTGGTCCAGAGTACATGGATTTAAAATACTCTGGGAAGGCAAAATAATCGGTCACAGGGTATAAAAGGGCCAGGCCAAGAACTCTGACGAAGACAGGAAAGTCCCTCGCTCAGCTCCCTGGCTCCTGACGGACTGGCTCAGCAATGGGCTTTGTCAGCGACCACAATGGTTTTCCTGGTTTCTGTGAAGGTTCCAGGCTAAAGAGCCAGTCAGGGATGTTGAGGAGCTATGCTTTGTCCACCTAGTAAGTATGTTGCAGGAGTAAATGTATACAACACATAGACATGTGTATGTAGAGTGTATTGTTGTTTCTTTCACTTTACTTTTTCCCCTCATTATTAACAGTACAATAAAAGTGTATGTAATACCAAAGCGGGACAAACCTATTTAATTTCTACTTTTGCTTAACAGTGAAAAGAGCTTCCTTCTGGATTCAGAAAGTTTTACTAGTTCCTTCTATGAGAATAACTTTTGTTAGCCAATTATTAATACATATTAGTTTTACCACGACCAGAATAAACTAAAGTGCATTTTGTTTATCACAATCAATGTTAAACATAAATTTTTCCAATTCCATATCTATTTATGAGAAAGATATAGTTGTATCACATACATAATTTACTGAACAGTAACACATCCAAAATACTTGAAATGGAAAATTTTCAAAGAATTCCTGACTCTTTAATGCATCTTTAAAAATTAAACTAATTTGGTCATTTGTAGCACAATCTTCCTGTATTTCAAAAGTATACGTAGTGTTTTTATAAGCATATAAGCTTATTACTAACATTATGAACTAGAATAATTTTGTGATTTCAATGGTCACCAAGTTATTTTTTAAATACAATATTTTATAGAACTCACCTTTTGCCCATTCATCCCTGGAATTCCAGGTGCTCCAATAGAACCCTAAAGAGACACATGATTAAATTCAGTTGATATCATACACAAAATATTTCAATTCTAAATTTATATTGTATTAGTTATGTAAGCCTTGCTAAAACATTTCTAGGAAGTTTTTTCAGACCTTATCCACTATGTTCAAATATATAATGTAAGCAGATTCCTCAAGCTTCCCCAGAAACTACAGAGTTAAAATTAAAACTTGCTTCTAAGTATCCACTTAACTTTAATATGTTTTAAAGAAATTTACATGATAAATTGATCATACCTATCAGAGGGCCACATGGCTCTAAATTTTCATGTTTTTAAGAATAAATAGGCTTAGTTCCATCTGGAAAATGGCTACCAGTAGCAGTAACACTTGCATTTAATGAGTTAAAATACCATACAACAAAAGGTAATTAAAATAACAACCATTTATTCTGCAGTTAAATAAGGGACCCATGTCGTAAACTCAAATTTGTTGTATTTTAAGCATTTTTCTCCCAGACTTTCAAGGAGTAAGTTTAAGCCACATGAATGTGAATATGTCTTCCAGAGTGACTCAAAAAGGTGTAAAAAATGTTATACACTGACCAGGAACAACACAACTTCTTTACAAAAAAAGTTAAGGTGTGTGTGTGTGAGCACGTGTGGGCATGTGTGTGCACATGCATAGTGGCGTGAGTATGAATGATTGGACATAGATGGGTGAGCTGGAGAATAAGAAAGCTAATTATTACCTGAGAAAAATCTATGACATTTAACTGGATACAGAAACATTAGCAAATATTTTCAAACAGTGATGTCATTTCCCTCCATTACACCTTCCATTTAGGCTCTGGAGAAACCATTTTAAATACAATGTGCTTATTCTTTGTCTAAAACTGGAAAACAGATTTTTCTTAGTAGATGTATGATATTACATTTCTTTAATAATAACGGGGAAAATATTTTTTTTAAAATAGCAATTATAGACCAAAAACTCCCCTGAAAAGTAGTCTACTGAAAAAACAGTAATTGTAACGAAAACAAATTGAGATGGCAAGTTCCTTAGTGCGTTCAGTGATTACCTTGAATGGGTCATTAAAGGACTTCCCGAAGCCTGAAGCAGTAATTTTATCCTGGTCGTATGTGGATTAGAGTAGCTTTACAATTTCACACCATGCTTAATAGAGACATTATTGCAAAGGACAAAGTGTTCCTATGCACAAGTTGTCTCGCAACCCATGGACTTTTACTTGGTTTGTAGGATTATGTTTCAACAGATGCCACATGCCCAGTGCTTGGGGGATAAAAAGTCTCTATCTTTGATGGATTCCAAAGATAAAGAATAATCACTTTTCCACCTGTTATAATACAATTGTTTTCTTTAGTTTTCTGTGGGTTAAATACCCCCCTCCCCGATTGAGGGGTATAAGGACGGGGGAATGAGGACTTAGTGATATTTTGTTGGCAAAATGCCATCTATTTGCTATTAAGATATTTACTACCACAGGATAGGTGTAATTTTGGAAACCCTAGGTCTTCTCCATCAGAATTTGAAAAAAAAATTTGTTTTTGAGACCAAGTTTTGCTCTGTCTAACCCAGGCTGGAGTGTAGTGGCACAATCTCGGCTCACTGCAGCCTCTGCCGCCCAGGTTCAAGCGATTCTCCTGTCTCAGCCTCTTGAGTAGCTGGGACTACAGGCGTGGGCCACCACACCCAGCTATTTTTGTATTTTTAAGTAGAGAAGGGGTTTCACCATGTTAGCCAAGCTAGTCTCTAACTCTTAACCTCAGGTGATCCAACCACCTCAGCTTCTCAAAGTGTTGGGATTACAGGCGTGAGCCTGGCCTCTCCATCAGAATTTAATGGTCAATTCTGATGATTGTGGATAACAATGAAATGACTATCAGGAAGTCACTTTTCACGTTACCTCAGCAAGAAGGACACCAATAGGCCACTTGAATATAGTGAACCCAGTAATATCCTTTTTTTCGGCTCAGTTCCCTGGCCGTTTGGCAATCACATAATTGAGGAAGGCCATGCATTCATTTTGCAATATCAAATTATCTTTCACATTTTAAATTTTGTCATAATGTTTTACCAGTATTTGAATTAAAAATTCAGTAACGGACAAGTTCAGCAGACAACTTAAAAAGAGTCTGCTCTGGATTTATTGAATTTTTTATAATGGAGTCAATTAGACATCTAATGCTCACATTATATGACTGTATTTTTAGAAAGCAGAATGCACAAACCAGACTAACTGCTTCAGCATGGCTTACAGTAGCTAATTTCATTCACCTCTCCTGCTTGCCATTAGGTCATGAGAGCATAATTACTTTCACAGTATTGTTTATACTCTACCTTTTGTCCTGGAGGCCCTAGAGGACCCTAAAAAAGAAAAATAATTCAATTAACATAATATTACAGCCACTTAAGCTTAGATGACCAATTTAAACTGTCCTATTCTCTAAGATTCCCTTTGCTTTACTGAACTATGTTGACATTTCATATATCAGGAAAAAAAAGGAAAGAAAAATTTCAGTTTGAAGTACCACATGGATCTTTTCTTCTAATTTTCTTGTGAAAAACATTAAGCATATACAGCAGGATTCTGATTTGTCCTCGCTATTAAAAAATGATCTTTGCTGTTCCAGCACATGTTGTTTTTTAAAAAAATACCTATAAATGTATCACATTAATCTCATTTAAAAGGCTGAAAATACAGTCCTTAGAAGCAGTTAAAATGCAATGTAGTTTTTCAGCAAATGGACACATTAGATGACTTCTGCGCCTGCAAATCTTCAGTAAGCAGATTTGCAAAGGAAATAATTGAATGCCATTACAAAGAAACATGTTTTTTTGTTTTTTTGTTTTTTTTTCTCTATTCTTCCTCTTAGGAAATATAGTCAACTAACCTGCACAAAAACTTGTTTACAAACTAGGGGAGGCCAGTGTCAACTATGATACTGAGTATATACTAGAAAAGGGAACAAAAGATGCTGTCAGTTGTTTCTTAGACTAAAATACTGGGTGGAGGAGATTTAGTGAGATGAATGAGAATATTTATACAGCATGGAAATGTAGCAGTTTTGAGATTTAGCAGTTTTTCAACCACAAAGTCAGTGTTGGGATTCTCTTGGCTTTATTTAGAGCAAGGCATGGCTTTGAGACAGTGGAAAATAACTCAAAGAGATATAGCTATATTTCTATTTGTATCTATTTTAAAATATAACTATTAAGCATTTTCTTCCAGTTCTTTCAAAAATATTTTTTAGTATGTTTCAGCAAAGTTATAGACACTCATCATTTCATGTTAAAAGCTCTTTATTCCATGACATTTAACTAACGACCAGCTTATTTTCAGTGTGTGACATTTCAGTTAATCAGCATGTTGCATGCCTACTCTATAACACTAAATAAAACACTAGGGTGGTTGTTAGAGGAAGATCTGTTCATGCATCCTTTTTATTAAAAATATATAATGTTTAGGAACATTCAGAGAATCTGTTCCCCATGTTATTTTGCAATCCTCACAGGAAGACTAACAATTTCCTCATATAATCAGCTTTAGGTTATTGAAAGTACACTGTGCAATATTGCCTTTATATATTTCTATTTAATTTACTCAACCAACCAACTGTTTAATGAGCTTGTTATTTGCTTTATCTGTGTGGTCAGACATTCTCTCTACTTATCTCACTCCCTCTATTTAAAATTCTCCCTGTTTTAGATTTTGCAGAGAAAATGGAGACTATCAAGTGTAAATTCCCTCGACATCTTGTCTCTCATCAAACCAAATGTATGTGTACCTCTTTCCTGTATCATGGGAAGAAGAGCCCCTCCTCCTATACAAGGCAAATTCATCTGGTATACTCTGGAATCCATCCTTGTCTCTGTCCTCAGGGATCTTTTGCAATCAGTTACCCCTGCATCTGTATCAGAGGCTCCACTTCTTCACTAGTTCTTCCCCTTAGCATATAAACATATTTAATCATTTCCTCACTTGGGTAAATTGTTTGGGAAGTAAATGTTCATGTTATCATACCAAGTAAGGGCAGAATTTGGAGGTTGTGGTGATAGGAGATCTGAGAATCAAGAAAGGACTTGGGTTTTATCATTGTCTATCATTCCATTTTCTCCAGTGTCTCTAGAGTACTTTACTTCTTAAAATGTTGACGTTAGAAAGGAAATCATAGAACAAGGAGTACATTAATTCAGTATTTAGACTGAGAATGTGTATGTTGAATTCACAAAGGCTTGTTTCCCACTGTAAACCTAACTGCCACTTGAAAAAAAAATGTTGTTCACTAAAATTGTCTCTTTCATCACATTGATATATAACCCTGGAAGGGGATATTTCAAATGAAAATAAGAGTGAATTCTACATCAAGTATTTTAGTTAGAGAATAACATATCTGATATTTTCTAATTTGGTCTCTGTTGCATAATCACATAAAATCAGAGATTTAGAATGACTAATCATAACTCTGAAATTCATAAAATTAAATAAGTTGTATATTTTAACACAATATTTAATGAAAATCTAAGGATGGCTACAAAGACAATATTTTCCTTCACTGTTAGGAAACTACTGCTACTTCTGGTAACCTCTAAAAATAAAAGCAGTTTTTAAGATTTAACATTAATTTTAAATTGGGAATACATGTCTTACAGAATTTTCATAACTATGCTGCCAAGAATATATTCACAGTTACCAGAAATGTGCATATACTTCTTTTATCTCTCTGGCAGGAAAAATGGTAGAGATCTAACAAGAGTATCATCCATTACTAGGGGGTGACCTGGGATTAAGGCAGAATAAAATATAGGACACTTAAGTACAGACAGACAGACAGACACACACACACACACACACCACACAGACACGTGTGCATGCATGCACACATCCAGAAATACTAGTTATTTTTACTGAGCAAGACTTTACTTATATACATTTGTTTTGAGTACCCTTAGATTAATAATACCATTATATATCTATAACACTGTGGTAATTAAAGTTAAGCTTACAAATCCAAGTTTCCCTACCCAAAAATTGATTTTCAAATTAGGGTATGTTGCTACCAGTTGGTTAAGATGATTACATTTGATTAGTCTTGCAGTTTTTGGTACAAAGGTAAGTTTATAAAGTAATGGGCAAATACCATAGAAACATTCACTAAGTTATCAAATCTTTTTTTTAATTTTTGTTTTTCTTTTTGAGACGGGGTCTCACTCTGTTGCCCAGGCTGGAGCGCAGTGGCGTGATCATAGCTCACTGCAGCCTCAAACTCCTGGGCTCAAGCAATCCTCCTGCCTCAGCCTCCCAAGTAGCTGGGACTACAAGCACATGTCACTATGTCTGGCTAAGTTTTTAATGTTTTGTAGAGACAGGGTCTTGCTATATTGCCCAGACTAGTCTCGAACTCCTGACCTCAAACGATCCTCTCACCTTGGCATCCCAAAGTGTTGGGATTACAAGTGTGAGCTACTACACCTAGCCTATCTAATCTTCCTTACACTTGTTTATATTTTCATCCTGCACAACAACTTGGATGAATAATGCCATAAATTCATTATTCACTCGTCAAACAAATGCTGACTATTCCCAAAATTAAAGTCAATTGTTCTAGTGATTCAAGATTTCTAAAACAATTCCATTATTGTTATCCTCATGATTTAGTAAGTTTGGATCAAGTAGATTTCCAACCTAGAGTCATAATCTTTTTGGTTCATCTTTATTAATCGATGAAGCAGTCCTTCTTTATTTATATTTGCATATACTTTGTATATAACCAGTTAAGATAAAAAAATCTAGTTTGATTTTTTCAAAATTTTTTTTTGCATGTATGTCAAGATTAAAAACTGTAACATACAGAATCTCAACATACTAAGCTACATTTCTTTAAACTCCAGAAACGTCAACTATAATTAGAACCTTAAAATACACCTATTTAAATACAGGTTCTGGGTGATATAAATTGTAAAAACTTTTTATTGAAGAATTCTGCATCATGAGTATAACTTTATCAAAAAGACAAAAACTCAAAGAGTCACTGAAAAATTCTAAACATGGAGTAACGGCACTAATCTGCATATAAATCTTTATACCAGTTTTAATAATCTTTCAGAAAACACCATGGAAAGTTATGCAAAATAAAGTTCAGATAAAAACTTGTAAACACAGTAAGAAATTATATAGTATACTTGATTTTCTTTCCAACTTTTCCTCTCCCCTGCTAGATTCCATATCTAAACATTTATGTACAGTATTCAGCATATGGTGAGAAACTTAAAGAAACCTGATAGACCTCATGTTGGTGACTTGCTTACCAAAATCATGTTACTCGGGCCTCAGAGTAAAGTTTTACTCCTACTTCAGTCCATCAGATACTTAAGAATATCTCTATGGTCCAGCCCTCTTCTCCAGTCACATTGCTACATTCCTGTTAAACCCATTTCTCGTTCCCTTAGCTAACATAACGTTCACCTAATGACCACCCTGCTTTTGGTCTCCTCCAATCCTTTCTGCACACTGCTGCCTGCGTGAGCTTCCCCTAATAGGTTCATACTTTTCCCATACTTAAATATCTTTCAATGGCTTTTCATAGCCTTTTAGAAGAGTCTGAGATTTGGCAGTAGTTGCAGTTTTCTGCATAAGCCAGGCTTCCATAGTTCTACACCTCTGTCTGTTCCTATAAAGGGCTTTCTTCTCTCCTGTCCTCTCCTGCATCCATCCCAAATATCAGAGCTCAGAGCCCTCACCCTTGGGGTTAGGTGCCTTCTTTTGTTCTCCAAAGCACCCCTATGACGTTTTCCTAGAATTTACCAACAATAATCATAATTGTCTGGTTACTTCTTTATTCACTCTAAATTACCTTTATCATGCACAGTAGCTGGCACATAGTGATTGCTCAGTGAATCATTTCGAGGTTAATTCATTTATTCATTCACATAATAGTTTTTAAGAGCCTACTGGGTGCTATTTTGCCTACAAAATAAGGCAAAACAAAATGACCACTCAGTGAGCACTCAAAACAAAATAAGATAAAAATGCATACCACTGGACTTCATATACTAGTGAATGTAGTAAGACAGTAAACAAATAAAATATAAAATTGTGTCAGGTGGTAAATGCTAAAGCAAAGAGGGGGATATGGATTGTAAGAAGTAGATGGAATAGTTTAAATTGTGTGTGTGTGTGTGCGGGGTGGGGGGGGGGTCATTTAGTGAAGCGCTCAGTGATAAAGAGGTCAGGCAAAGAGCCATGTATATAGAAGGGGGAAGAATATTCCAGGCAAGGGAAGAGTAAATGCAAAGACCAAGAGTTGGGCACATGCTAAGTGTGTTCAAAGAACACCAAGGAGGCTATCAGTGAGTAGCGGGAGATGGGGATACGAACAGGAAAGAACAATTGTATGTGTATGGCCTTGTAGGTACTTGTAAGCACAATGATGTTTACTTTGAGTAGGATAAAAATTAAAGAAATGAATAAATGGATACATAAAGCAATCAGGTTTTGTTTTGTTTTTTCTTAAACTTTAGACAATAGTGTTTCAAGATAGGAATGGCAGGATTTTTTACTCTTTTTGTTCACCTGACTCATTCTAACATTGCTGGCCTATTCTAATAGCCTCCAGATTACCTCTTAATTGCAAGCGTGAGTAGAGGAATTTAGGTCATGACTTCCATATGAATACAGCAAAGACAAAATCATCCAAATTATATGGTATCATTAACAATTGAGAGTGTTGTGTATGTGTATGTAGGCCTATGGTCTCCAATGCACTTCAGAAAACAATTATGCAAACAGTAGATAGAATTATCAACCCAAGTAAATCTTCAAAGTAGGCTGTTAAGAAAAGAATGATGCTGTGACCATTATGCATTGGCTGTACTTTCCAGTTTGTGAACAAAAAAAAAAACACAAAAAGATACATCATGGGATGGAAAAAAATTAATGAATTTTTCTGACACTACTGATGCTAGCACAAATTTGATTGAGGTATTAATTACTTAAACAGGATGCTGAGTTCCTAAATGATGTGCTTTAGGATGCCTCTTGGGACATGTTTTAAGGCAAGTTCTGGTTGCCTGCTATTAGGAAATGATGTAGGGGGCGGACACAGTTCCTGTTCTGTCCCTGATGACTAACAGTAAAATCTGAAGCTCTGAGAGCTGCTGGTCATTTCTGGACACGAGAATATACAACTAGCTTCTGTAATAAAAAACACAGGGAACAAAAAAAGAGGTGGTCCATCTGTGAAAGGGAGGATAAAAGCCCAAAACTATTAAGCCATTTAAAATTATTTCCTTTTCGAGTTAAGAATTTTTCCATGATTTAATAAAAGTTAGGCAAAATGAAGAAAATACTTTTAAAAGTCTGGTTCCGAAGGGAAGAATGATAACACGTATAATCTAACTGATGGAGTCATAAAACATTAGTACCAGACTTTCTCAAGGGTTTGGTACAACAGATTTTAATTACAATTTTTTGAAAGATATTAACCTGGTGTAATGCATCATGAGATCACAAAATACATAAACTTGGTTTATAAAGAGTAAGAGGAAATTTGTCTTACTTAAGAAGGGATCATTTAAGATGCATGTATATAAAATGCCATGTTCTGCTCGGGTGTTTGATGTGGGAAGGTTAAGAAACATAAACTCTAGCCACTATTATATATATGTCTGGAGTGTAATTCAAGTGATGTTTTACAAGATTCGGATTTCATAGCTTAAGTGTGTAGAAATGCCAACTAGAAACTGTTGGGAAATGTTTAGAATATAAGAGAGTGCACTGCAATGTTTTCAATGTAAAAGCCCGTGATTTAGTTGAAGTGGGTATGAAGGAACACAGCATAAACAAGAGCAGAGCAAGACAGTGCTGAAAAGGGAGAGCCTCATCTCTTGTTTCAGGTCTTTCATAGATCCTGTCTTCAGTCACACTTCATCATTTATATTTTCCCAAGAAGTCCATATCCTTCTCCAATCAGTCTTCATGTGAAGTTCTTAATCATTCTTCAAGGCCCAGCGGTCATAACTCACTTCCTTCGTGAGCCTTCTCCAGCGCACCCAGACGAAGCTTGTTTTTACCCTTTGTGTTTCTTTAGCACGTTTCAACTGGCTATATTTTAACTTATTTACCTGTTTTAAAAATCCACTTGACTAGGTAGCAACTTCCTCAGGCCATATATTTCATATCATCAGCACCTAGATTAGTGCCTAACACATAAATAATTATTGACTAAATGGAAACAATGAATGAATGAATTTAAAAATTATTAAATTCTGTTTACTGGCTTTCCACCATTATTTCAACACTCATACTATCATAACTCTATCACTGAAAGAGTTCCCAGTTTTGAGGCAGTTGTTCTGTTTAAGTATCACAGATTTTTGTTTCAGTAATATCACCCCATAACTCCTATTATTTGAAAAAGTTCCTCTACAACCCAGAGCCTGTTAGGAAGATGACATGTCATTATATGTATTCATGAGCATTTGATGAAAAAAAGTTCTACATGCGGTAGTTATTTTTTAAAAGAGTAAATTCTTTTTGACTTCTCTATCTCATGTGCTGAATTTTTGAGGAAAATATTAAACCAGGATGATTCATTTATTGGTGTTTCTCAAAATCATAAGGCTATGACCTCTTTAAGGGAGGTCTCTTAAAGCTCAGGAAATTAAAGAAGTAATACATTTTTCTCACCACTTGACAAAACCAGAACCCAAGACTAAATATTGAGCATTAAATACCATAGATTAAAGATAAATCTAGGTATATAAAAATCTATTTTTGATCAGATTCCAAAACAGAGACTCTATATTACCTCTCGCCAGATATCCACACTAAAATTAGCTCACTCCATCTCTTCAAAATATTTAATAAACTGCTTCTTATTGCTAAACCCAAAATGGAAATGATCCGAAAAGAAAGAAAAAATTAACAGGCTTCTCTGCCCTCTGTGATTAAACATACTTCCCTCGAGTACTATAAAGGAAACAAATTTATGGTTCACAAAAGCCTATCACCCTACACTACACTCAGTAAAAAATATTTCCATTGAGCAGTGTAAGTGCTTTTCCTATTTTAAATCAACAATGCTGAGAAACACTGGCTGCTAGAATTTAAATAACTCATGATCCACAGAAAAAGTTCTTAAATTTAAGATTATAATATATAGTCATATCCTATTCAGATCTGTTTTCTACCTAGATGGATCTGGACTGTCTATTAATAACAGAACTTTCTATAATGATAGAAACATTCTATATTGGTCAAACCAATAGGATAGCCACCAATCACATATGGCTACTGAGCACTTGAAATGTGGCCAGTACAACATTTAGATACTGAATTTTAAATTTTATTTATTTATTTATTTATTTTTTATTTTCTACAGGGACTCACTTTATCACCCAGGCTGGAGTGCAGTGGCGTGATCTCGACTTGCTGCAACCTCCACCTCCACCTTCCAGCCTCAAGTGATCCTACTGTCTCAGCCCCACAAGTAGCTGGGACTACAGGCATGAACCATCAAGCCTAATTTTTGTTTTTGTTTGTTTGTTTTGTAGAAACAGGTTTTCACCGTGTTGCCCAGGCTGGTCTCAAACTCCTGAGCTCAAGTGATCCACCCACTTGGGCCTCCCAAAGTGCTAGCTCCCAAAGAGCCTGGCCAACTTTAAATTTAAATAGCCATAGGTAGCTAATGCTGACTGCATTGAACAGTGCAGATCTAGACAATAGAATACCCAAGACTGAAATCAGCAAATTGGATTCTAGCCTGGTTCTGCCACTAATTATTTTGTAACCTTGGCAGTTTCTTTTTCACTCTGATGTTATTCTGTGAAATGCTAAGCTAAATTATTTCTAAGATTTCTTCTAAACCTTTTATATACTACTTAATAAATAGCCATATGGTGTGACTAGAATTTGGGGCTTTTTTTTTTTTTTTTTTTTTTGAGACCGAGTCTTGCTCTGTCACCTAGGCTGGAGTGCAATGGTGCAACTTTGGCTCACTGCAACCTTCACCTCCCAGGTTCAAGTGAGTCTCCTGCCTCAGCCTCCAGAGTAGCTGGGATTACAGGCACCTACCACCATGCCCAGCTAATTTTTTGTATTTTTAGTAGAGACGGGGTTTCACCATGTTGGCCAGGCTGGTCTCAAACTCCTGACCTCAGGTAATTCACCCACCTCGGTCTCCCAAAGTGTTGGGATTGCAGACGTGAGCCACCGCACCCGGCTGGTGTGACTAGAAATTGATGCAATTACTTTTCCATTGTCCTCATGAAAATCATTCTTTTAGTTATAACATGCATATTTATAAGCACATATATACTCCAAATAGTCTATAACACATATATAAATATAAAAAGATGCAGGCCGGGCGTGGTGGCTCACATCTGTAATCCCACCACTTTGGGAGGCCTGGGCAAGAGGATTGCTTGAAGCCTGGGCAATACAGCAAGCCTCCATCTCCATAAAACATAAAAATAAAAAAATCCGGGTATGGTGGTGCATGCCTTAGTCCTAGCAACTTGAGAGGCTGAGGCAGGAGGATTCCTTGAACCCGGGAGTTTGAGGCTGAGGTGAGCTGTGATCATGCCACTGCACTGCAGGCCAGGTGACAGAGCAAGAACCTGTCTCTAAAACAAAACAAAACAAAACAAAAGAAGAAAAAGAAGAGCAATTTTATGTAATTCTGTTGGATTTATCCTGCCCAATCCTACCCTTGGGGCATAATGACATGACATCTATTGGGAGAAAAACATAAAGCTAATTTATTTGTACTAGAGCCTGATTTATTAATTGATTAACTCATATCATTCCGTCATCCTGTTTATTAAACACATTAAGTACCAAAAACTATTATATGATGTGATAAATGCTGTGAAGGAGGGGAGAAGACAGCTTCTAACTTAGTCTGGGGGAGTGTGAAAGTGTATGCATGTGTGTGAGGTTTCCTCAAAGGAGGTGACCAAGCAGCAATCTATTTCTATTTTAAGGTTCCACTCAGACACATGGATACTGAACTTCCCTTAGATCTGGCAAGGAGGCTTTTGTCTTGAGCCCATGCTTTAAAGGGCCCTTTTCTGGTTGTGCTTCCCAGGGGGTTAGGAATCCATGGGTCTAAGAGAACATGCTTACCCGTACACATACCCTCCACCCTCAGCCCTACCAGCTCCCCAGCCACCTAACCTTCAGGTACTAAGGACTCTGGAATTCTCTGCCCCAGTGACTTGAGCTCACTTCAAAGACTCTGTGTTGCCTCTTCCCAGGCCTGTTCTTCTGAATGTGAACCATACCACTGGTGTGCACCATAACAAATTGGAAGAGAAGGCGAAGAGGTGGGTATTTTGAGGGGGATCGATGAAATTTGGTCCTGTGAGCATTCAAGAACCCTTTATAAAGTTAGAGCCTGAGTCTTATCAAGTTGAAGAATGGAGGAAGGTGCAGGAGAGAAGGGAAGCAGGCCAAGGATAGGGCTAGGGCTAGTTACAGCCCTCCTCGTGCCACCACACTGTGGCTTTGAATTCCAAGGAGGGCAAGAATTCTAGATTTGAACTTTCCAAGTCATCATGAGAATATATCTGTAAAGGTTGGAGGATAGAACATATTTTACTGAACAGTTTCATTAGGTTGGTTTATAACTTAAATATTTAGACACTTTGTATAAGGACTCCCATTTTTCCCCTTGCCCTAAAACTTGTACATTTGCCCTAAGTCAGCAAAGGTGAAGCACATTCAAACAGACTTAACTCTATTTTTAAAAATTTCTTCTTTATCTAATGATGAAATATGAGAATTTGATGAGACAGATCAATTATAACTTAGTTAATATTCTCATACAAGAATCACTTACTTTGCTTCAGTAGAGCTACAATAAGCTGAATTCTAAAGTTAAAAGCAGTGACAACTAGAGAAGTTGATTATGGTTTTGAGGAAGGAGGCAATTTTTAAGACTTTCTTCTATTAAAAGCTTAGTATATGACTGTTCACTGCTTTTAATTATTTACAGAACATATATAATAGATACATATAATATGCATCTGTGCATTCATAATAGAAACACAGCAGGATGACAGGACTTTAGAGTTGGAAGGGAACTCATACCGTTTAGTTTCACCATTCCTTACAGATGAGGAATCTAAGGCCTAGATACCTTAATTTGCCCAAATGATAGAACTTATTAGACCTTGAGTTTGGGCCACTGTAAAAAATAGTTAATATCAGAGCTGATTCACAGCCTAGAGGTCATTAAGGAAAACAAAATGAAGTAATGAGAGAGGAATACAGACAGAGTCATCTACTCAGCTGTTGAGACTGTCTTTCTGCTACATAATCATGCTCCTAAATCATTGTTGAAAATATTCCCCAAGATGACGTTTTGTTTCCAGGAGACAGAACCAGCTTCAAAGGAGAGTCAAACGTTCCTTCCTATCACCTCACTAAGTGACCTTTAGACACCTCTAGAGAAAAGTCTGTGCACAGAGGAATCAACACAGAGCAGGTCCCCCAAGGCTGGGGAGACACAGCTCCACTGTGTTGATTCTACGGCAGGACTCCCTGGAAGGGGTGGCAGGGCAGTACCAGAAATAGAAGGCATCACTTGTCTGCTTTCTCTGGTCCATTTGAAAAACACACTACAGGCCCTGGGCAAAAGTGCCAAGGAGGTGGGAAGAGCCCTGCAGGTGTGCCATTTATATGTACTTCATGGACAATCAGATTAAGGGAGGCTGGTAAAGCATTAGAATGGTTGCTAAGGCATCTCAGCAGGCAGCGTGCACAACTGAAGGACATGCAGTTTTACCAAATAAGGTTTTGTTGTCAAAATTTCGTCTAATAACTAACTACAATTAGATGATTTCAGTCATTTTTGTTATTTGTGATTTGAAGGTTTGGGGGTCTTGTTTCCTCTGCCAGATCCAAATCGGGAAGTCTGCTGTTGTCTTTAGTGTCTGACATCTGTTGATCAAGATAGCAGGCAGATCAAAGCACAGTGAAGGAAAGCCATGAGTTTTAGCAAATCCGTGGGATAGCAATACATTATAAATTGAACACATTTAAAGTAAACCTTTACATACTGGTTATTTCAATTTTATTTTAAATGCAACTGAAACATTTTCATGCTTATGTTATTAATTAATATTTTAAAAACATTATATTCACTTGACCCAAACGTATTAAATGTGTTTACAGGTAAAATTAAAATAAACTAAAAGTATCTGTAAACTGTTTGGACAAAAGTCCAAATTTCACTTTACGGCACTACAACAGCAAATATTTCTGAGTTTTGAACTCTCAGATACCACTAGGGCCCAATGAGGAACATTTTAAGTATTCTTATAATTCAGTAGAAGATAAATGAGTATGTTATGGAGTTTATATATATTTAGGGGAGGAGAAGAAAGGAATAAAGAGTTTCAGAACAGGAAAGTGATTTGGTTTCTGAAACCTTGGATATAGACAATTTGGGAGAAAAATAATATACATGAAACTGGAGCTATTTGGTATATCTTTTTCAATACCGTCTATCTTTCACGCTTTTGAAAATTT